>NC_084604.1:3357391-3657391 GCF_033807715.1 Cololabis saira | reverse complement strand
AATGGTTCCTGTTCTATTGTGGTCTTGGTGGTACCACCAGACCGCCGGGACTGGTTGTGGGTCTAGAAGGGTTTGAGGACCAAACCTAACACAGAGCAGCAGCCTGATGTTGGACCACCGTCCATATGGTTATGAATTCATGACATTTATGATTGGGTGAACATTTATTTTGGACCAGTAAAGGGCCGAAGCCAAAGCTAAAGTCTCATGATCCCTGCCTCATGGTGAGTTTACGACACCTCCAGCGTGGTCTGGAGAACGGAAAAACCCCATGGACACCAGGATTTGCATATGTGACCCTCTTGGTGATAAGGCACCACACTTTGATTGGACAAGGACCCCAAGCTGCAGGAAGGGGTATCAACTTCCTGTATGCAGCTATAAAAGAGAGGACCCCCCTCTCTCTGGCCTCTTCTCTCTTTTTCTGCTTCTTCCTTCTCACCCACAGGTCTGCTGTAGCACCAGGGAGCCAGCCAAGGGCCGGGTTTCTCCTTCGTGAACGAAGGAGCGTCCGTTTTGCAGCGCTGCACGAGCGACCCACGCAGTTCCGAGCCCAGAAAGCCGAACTAGGGACCCTGCATTGCCTCGACGTGAACGCGACGCCGATCCGAAGTTGAAGGAAGCCAAGTGCTGTGCCCAGCTGCTATCCCATCATCCAGCCGCTATCCCCTCATCCACAGCAAGGACACATGATGGAGTGATAGCTGCTTTATCAGGATCCCCTGCTGAGCGTAAACACCCAGCTGTTAACCAAGGAACGCTGACCGACCACCCTTTTTCCCTTCAACTGCAAAGATTCACGTGAGAGGCTGTTTTTGGTGTCTGGGCAGAGAAAACTTAGTAATACACTTTAAAAGTTAGTCTACGTTGTGAGCTGGACTGCTGATCCCGTCATAGTTGTGTTTATTAACTTAAGTGTTTTTGTTCATCTTCTCATTTGTCTACGGCTGCATCCACATTGCTGGATCGTTATGACATGCTTCTCGACAACCGAAAACAAGGCCCTTCTAAATTTCCTGGTTGAATGACCAGAGCGCACGTGTGAAGTTTAGTCTCACCGTGGGGCATTTCTGTGTGGGAAAGATCAGAAGGTCTTGGGTTTCTGGTAGTGAGAAATTATTTAAGAGTGTCTATTATTGTACTTTTCTTCTGCATCTCTCTCTCTCTTCCTCTCGTACTAACCCCCCCCCCCCACACACACACACACACACACACACCCAGACGCTCCCCTCGGTCATAAATTCCCGAGCCATTCTGAGATCCGACACACACACACACACACACACAAACACACACACACACACACACACACACACACACACACACACACACACACACACACACACACACTAGTCACACCCCACACGGATGACTGGAACTTTTGCATTTGCCATCAGGATTTTATTTGGGGTGTTGCGTTTATGATCTTTTGACACCTGTATGTAAATAAATCCTGATTGATTTTTAATGAGTGGTTTCTGTTGTTTCATGCAGTTTGGTCACAATTGATTTGTTTGACAGAGCCTAGTGCTCGAATCTCACCCTTCAATTACTGTATACTAGGCATAAACCTTAATTTCTGAGACTGATATTCTGCTGTAAAAGTTATCATTTCCCTGCTTAAGGAACAGGGTGGTGCCCCGAGGATTTTATTTATCATTTTGGTCATTCAATTTGATAAATAGTCGACTTTATTAATTATTAATAATTATTAATAAGATTATTAATAACCTTCGATAACTGGACAGCCAAGCTACCTGAGTTGCACAACACTGAGGAAAGTGACTCTGGCTAAATGCTGCTGAATTGACATCTGAAACCGGACATGATGTTGCAACTGTTCACGCCACTAGTTTGCCCTGCGGCTCTGCCGGTGCCGGCCGGTGCCGACCGGCTAAAGGAGGAGCCGCAGCAGATCATTTCAGGACCTTTCCGAGTGGGATCTACAATCCGCAATGGGTCAACCGAGGAGCGACCTGAAGGACGGGCAGTACTGGAGTTGAGGGGGGATGAGGGGGGATGGTATCCTCCCTGAAATAAAAACGATCAAAATCATCCCCCCGAAATAAAAACGGTCCAAATCATCCCCCCCTGAAATAAAAACGGTCCAAATCATCCCCCCTGTAAAACTGCCACCACCCCTTTCCATCCCTTATGTAATTTCATCAATGAATGTGGTTTTACTGATATTTCAACATTTAGAGTCATCACCAGAAAATAACACCGGAAAAATGTGACAATTTTCACCTGTTTCAGGTAAATTTTCAGTTGAAATAAGAAACAAGATTTATCTTCTCATTACAAGGAAAGAAATCTTGTTCCACTGGCAGATTTTTCTACTTATTTCAAGTGAAAATCTACTTGAAACAGGTGAAAATTGTTGTTTTTTCCAGTGATGAGAGAACAATAACAACAATAACAAGAATTTTTTCACTAAAATGAGACATTTTAACTAGAAATAAGACAAATATTCTTGTTAAGATTGTGAGTTTTTGCAGTGATCCATTTTACTTATCCTGTGAAGGACAGAGTCATATTGATAAGTTCAGAAAAGTGTTTTTTATTGTTGTGTTTTGATGTATTTGATGTAAGCCCAGTGGATATTTAAAGCTTACAGAAGGCTGCATTTAACTGCTGCTATGTCATTCCTGCAGTATTTCTGCAGGTGGTTTGGTCACTGCTATTATTTGTTATATATTATATTATTTGTAATCAGCACAAATTATCTGTCCCCATATGATAAAATCCACCACCCCCCCTGATTGTTTTTTACAACTCGAGTACTGATGACGGGGTTCCAGTGGAGCTCTGCTAGTCTTCACTTCAGACGTTGATTCAGGAGAAACACGCGAAATAAGGATGTTTCCGGGTTGAAAACTACAATCCAGGATCCACCAGAGGACCTGAGCTGGACTGCCTCTGCTGATCTGGTCCCTCTTCTTGCAGCAGCTGGATCCTGGATTGCAGGACATGGTGGTTTATTGGAGAACTAGCAAACAAGCAGCCAATCGGGGAAGACTTTGGTCCTCTCAGCACCTAGGCTTGGTAGCCCTGCGGTTAACACTGGCCAGCCTAAGCCGGGCGTCTGGGCAGATTTGATCAGTATGAATTTGTTAGGAAATGGTTGAAGAGGACCCATATGCAGGAGACCAGGAGTTCCAAAAACAGGTGATTTAATAGTCAAAACAAAACCAAAGCACTGCCGAGCAGGATACAAAAACCAGAACGTGAACGTGAAAAAGTAAAACTACAAAACCCTGACATGAAAACACGGAGGAAGGAAACAGTACAGACCAGCAGGGAGCAAGGGAAAAACAAGACCACATATACAGAGGGGTTAACGAGACACAGGAGCAGACAATCAGGGCAGATGGGAAAACAGGAAAGTCAAACCAGAACTGAAACACAAACGGTGCGTCCGAAATGCCATACTAAAAAGTATGTACTAAAAAGAATTGGCACACTTTTGAGTAAATATCAGTAGTGTGCATTAATTCGGACATACTATTCAAAGTGACGTGTCACAGCAGCAGTAGCAGCTCCGCTCCGCTCTTTCCCCTTTATCCTGGCCGAAACAAGATGACATTATATAATATGATTATATACCAATATTATAATATTAATATTATGTAATAATATTATTATACTTAATATTATATAATGACATATATGTATCACTTAGCAACCAAAAACCGCTGCATTGCATTGTGGGAAGTTTCTGCTTAGCTAGTGTCCATCAATCCACACTAATACAATTCTCCGGAATGAGTTTGGATAGTACATACTATTGAGTATGGATAGTACATACTATGTATGTTCTAATGTTTCGGACGCACTAAAAAATCTTGCATACTCATTTTGCATACTCATTAGCGTGGAAGTATGTGATTTTGGACGCAGCCAAAGACATGGGCTTCAAAATAAAACAGGAACTATCAAAACCCTAAGAGAATTAGCTTAACTTATTTGGCAAAAGACAAATGAGGTAAGCTAAAACAGCTAAATTCTGGAAACAGATGTGTTCCAGGACTGTCCATCACACCCCGTCGCCCTCACTGAGATCAACCAGGACTGGGCTGCCCCATGTAGTAAGAAAAGCTCTGTGATGTCACCGCTGGTGTGTCAGGTTGTTTTCCCCCAGCCTGTGGTCACTACCCTGTCTGTACGACCAATACTGCACATAAAGCTGTATGTGCCACGGTGAAGCACGAGCTGCGGCACCAGCTGATGCCTGCTCAGATCAGGTGTGATGTCATTCTGAGGACACCAGGTGCTAACACAGGAACTTTGTGGTGCCTGCCTCTTGCTGGGGCTCCTGGTCGGGCAACTGGAGTCTGGTGGGGGCCCCCTGCTGGTGGGGGGCTCCTGCTGGTGAGGGCCTCCTGCTGGTGGAGGCCTCCTGCTGTTGGGGGTCCCCTGCTGGTGGGGGTCCCCTGCTGGTGGGGGCCTCCTGCTGGTGGGGGCCTCCTGCTGGTGGGGGGCCTCCTGCTGGTGGGGGTCCCCTGCTGGTGGGGGCCTCCTGCTGGTGGGGGCCTCCTGCTGGTGGGGGTCCCCTGCTGGTGGGGGCCTCCTGCTGGTTGGGGCTTCCTGCTGGTGGGGGCCTCCTGCTGGTGGGGGTCCCCTGCTGGTGGGGGCCTCCTGCTGGTGTGGGCCTCCTGCTTGCTTCCCCGACGCCCCGGTCTGACCTCACCCTTCATTGCAATATATAAATTACCAATTCTAACTCTAAAACATTTTTCCTGGCATTATCATGATATATTGTTTCATAGTGTATTATTATATTAAGTTATGAAATCTCATGGGATGTTAAACTATAGTGTTATTATATTGTTATATATTATAGTATGGTGATATAATTTTGTTATATGTTCCATCCATCCATCCATCGTCCGCCCCTTTATCCGTTCCCAGGTCGCGGGGCAGCAGCCTCAGCAGGGATGCCCAGACTTCCTTCACCCCAGACACTTCCTCCAGCTCCTCCGGGGGGAGTCCGAGGCGTTCCCAGGCCAGCCGAGAGACATAGTCTCTCCAGCGTGTCCTGGGTCTTCCCCGGGGTCTCCTCCCGGTGGGACATGCCTGGAACACCTCCCTAGGGAGGCATCCAGGAGGCATCCGGTACAGATGCCCAAGCCACCTCAGCTGACTCCTCTCAATGTGAAGGAGCAGCGGCTCGACTCCGAGCTCCTCCCGGGTGACTGAACTCCTCACCCTATCTCTAAGGGAGTGTCCAGCCACCCTGCGGAGGAAACTCATCTCGGCCGCTTGTATCTGCGATCTTGTCCTTTCGGTCACTACCCAAAGTTCATGACCATAGGTAAGGGTAGGTGCGTAGATTGACCGGTAGTTCGAGAGCTTCGCCTTTCGACTCAGCTCCCTCTTCACCACGACGGTCCGCATAACTGCGGACGGTGCACCGATCCATCTGTCAATCTCCCGCTCCATCGTTCCCTCACTCGTGAACAAGATCCCGGGATACTTGAACTCCTCCACCTGAGGCAGGACTTCCCCACCAACCCGGACCCGGCACGCCACCCTTTCCCGGTGGAGAACCATGGCCTCGGTCTTGGAGGTGCTGATTCTCATCCCTGCCGCGTCGCACTCGGCCGTAAACCGCCCAAGCACATGCTGAAGGTCCCGGTCCGATGAAGCCAACAGGACAACATCATCTGCAAAAAGCAGAGATGAAATCCTGAGGTTCCCAAACCGGATCCCCTCCGGCCCCTGGCTGCGCCTAGAAATCCTGTCCATAAAAATTATGAACAGGACCGGTGACAAAGGGCAGCCCTGCCGGAGTCCAACATGCACTGGGAACAAGTCTGACTTACTGCCGGCAATGCGAACCAGACTCCTACTCCGATCATACAGAGACCGGACAGCCCTTAATAGAGGGCCCCGGACTCCATACTCACCGAGCACCTCCCACAGAATGGCACGAGGGACATGGTCAAATGCCTTCTCCAGATCCACAAAACACATGTAGACTGGTTGGGCAAATTCCCATGAACCCTCGAGCGCCCTGCGGAGGGTATAGAGCTTGTCCAATGTTCCACGACCGGGACGAAAACCGCATTGTTCCTCCTGAATCCGAGGTTCAACTATCGGCCGTAATCTCCTCTCCAGTACCCTGGCGTAGACTTTCCCGGGGAGGCTGAGAAGTGTGTTCCCCCTATAGTTGGAACACACTCTCCGGTCCCCCTTTTTAAACAGAGGGACCACCACCCCGGTTTGCCACTCCAGCGGTACTGTCCCCTTCCTCCATGCGATGTCGCAGAGGCGTGTCAACCAAGACAGCCCTACGACATCCAGAGACTTGAGGTACTCAGGCCGAATCTCATCCATCGCCGGTGCCCTGCCACTGAGGAGCTTACGAACTACCTCAGTGACCTCGACTTGGGTGATGGATGAGCACGCCCCAGAGTCCCCACTCTCTGCTTCCTCAGTGGAAGGCATGTCAGTCGGGTTAAGGAGATCCTCGAAGTATTCCTTCCACCGTCCGACGATGTCCCCAGTCGAGGTCAACAGCTCCCCACCCGCACCATAAACGGTACCGGCAGAGTACTGCTTTCCCCTTCTGAGGCGCCAAACGGTCCTCCAGAATTTCCTCGAGGCCGACTGAAAGTCTTCCTCCATGGCCTCCTCGAACTCTTCCCAGACCCGAGTTTTTGCCTCCAGGACTGCCCGAGCCGCAGCTCGCTTGGCCTGCCGGTACCTATCTACTGCGTCAGGAGTCCCACCGGCCAACATAGCCCGGTAAGACTCCTTCTTCAGTCTGACGGCATCCTGTACTTCCGGTGTCCACCACCGGGTTCTAGGATTGCCGCCACGACAGGCACCGGAGACCTTGCGACCACAACTTCGAGCCGCCGCGTTGACAATGGAAGCAGAGAACATGGTCCACTCGGACTAAATGTCCCCCGCCTCCCCCGGGATCTGAGAGAAGCTCTCCCAGAGGTGGGAGTTGAAGATGTCCCTGACAGAGGGCTCGGCCAGACGTTCCCAACAGATCCTCACAATCCGTTTGGGTCTGCCCGGTCTGTCCAACCTCCTCCTCTGCCAGCGCATCCAACTCACCACCAGGTGGTGATCAGTTGACAGCTCAGCCCCTCTCTTCAGTGTCCAAGACATGCGGCCGAAGGTCAGATGAAACGACAACAAAGTCGATCATTGACCTCCGGCCTAGGGTGTCCTGGTGCCACGTGCACTGATGGACACCCTTATGCTTGAACATGGTGTTCGTTATGGACAAACTGTGACCAGCACCAGAAGTCCAACAACAAAACACCGCTCGGGTTCAGATCGGGGAGGCCGTTCCTCCCAATCACGACTCTCCAGGTATCACTGTCATTGCCCACGTGAGCGTTGAAGTCCCCCAGTAGAACAATGGAGTCCCCAGTTGGAGCACTATCAAGTACCCCTCCCAGGGACTCCAAGAAGGCCGGGTACTCCGCACTGCAGTTCGGCCCGTAGGCACAAACAACAGTGAGAGACCTTTCCCTGACCCGAAGGCGCAGGGAAGCGACCCTCTCGTTCACCGGGGTGAACTCCAACACATGCCGGCTGAGCTGTGGGGCTATAACCAAGCCCACACCAGCCCGCCGCCTCTCACCCTGGACAACTCCAGAGTAGTGAAGGGTCCAGCCCCTTTCAAGGAGCTGGGTTCCAGAGCTCAAGCTATGTGTGGAGGTGAGCCCGACTATCTCTAGCCGGTATCTCTCAACCTCACGCACGAGCTCCGGCTCCTTCCCCCCCAGCGAGGTGACATTCCATGTCCCCACTGTGAGGGTTTTAGTCCAGGGATTGGGTCGTCGAGGCACCCCGCCACGACTGCTACCCAGTCCACATGGCACCGGCCTGCCATGGTCCTTCCTGCGGGTGGTGGGCCTACGGGAAGGCGGGCCCACGCCGCCGTTTCGGGCTGAGCCCGGCCGGTTCCCACGGGCAAAGACCCGGTCACCAAGCGCTCGCCTACGAGCCCCAACCCCAACCCTGGCTCCTGGGAGGGGCCCCAGTGACGCCAATCCGGGCGACGTAACTGTCCTTGTTGTTTTCTTCACCATGATTAGCACGTGAACCGCTCTTAGTCTGGCCCGTCACCCAGGACCTGTTTGGCATGGGAGTCCCTACCAGGGGCGTAAGTGCCCCCGACAACATAGGGTGGCGGTTCAAGGAGGGGTTGTTGGGAACAACCCCTCCTTGAACCGCCACCTATATAGCCTGTGTTGTTATATGTTATAATATTATAAAAATGATTATGTTATATTAGCATATTACTATATTATTATGCTATATTTATATTATATTGTGCTACACCACTCTATATGATAATTATTTATTTGTTTACTTATTTATTCTCGAATGAATATTCTTAATTTATGTATCTACTTTCATCATCTTATTTACACGCACACACACACACACACACACACACACACACACACACACACACACACACACACACACACACACACACACACACACACACACACACACACACACACACACACACACCTAGATACATATCATTGTAACTGATGTCGTCTTTTGTCACTGTTTGCACTGTATGTTAATAAATAAATAAATAAAAAAAAACTTTGTGGTGGTATGCTGCCCCCTTTTGGACCGGAGTGGAACGGTTACATAGTGTACCTTTAAAGTCTTTTTCCTCCTGGACTCCCAAGTCCTTGTGTCTATGTGTCTCAAGTGTACAGGTGTTACACCTTCATATGAAGGATAAAACACATGAACTAACTTCTAACTCTTTATTCTGACAGCCTGCTGAAAGTCATTGGGATCCAGGAGAGTGGGATGTTCCTGCGGTATCGGTGATCCCACCGGCTCTTCCTCATCTCACTGCTCATTTCTTCTGTCAATCTGTTTTAGGTGTGAGAACATCTTTGCTCTGCACACATCTGGTCCCGGTGCTGATCCCGCCGAGGCTCTTCCAGCTCTGAGCGGGTTCTGACAGGAGATCCTCTGCTCTGTCTGTCGCTCTCTGCCCAGTCAGACACACGGACAAACTGCGTCATGCTGCGCACATCGCGGGTCTCCCCTCTTCCTCCTGCGCGGATCTCTCTCCCACTCATTCACCCAGTCTCCACCATCATCATCATCCTCACCTTCATCATCCTCACCCTCATCATCCTCACCCTCATCATCCTCACCCTCATCATCATCCCTTCATACGTGTCTCACGTGTGCAGAGCAGCCGTCGTGCTCTCCTCCGTGAGTGTGATCTTACCTTGAGGCTCCTGCGGATCGGCCGCTCGATGAAGCCGAGTTCGTGCAGCTCCTCCGGGGGCCCGCTCAGCAGCCCGGGGGGCCCCGGGGCCATCCTGCCGGGGAACATGCTCCCTACTGGTGGCGGCCCAGTTCCTCACTGGTGGTTGCTTGTGGGAGAGCGGGAGAGAACTCCACAGCCAGCCATTCCCGAGCAGAGGACGGGGGCGGACCGGGCAGGCAGGGAGGCAGGGAGGCAGGCAGGGAGGGGAGGGGAGGGATGCTCAGCATCCGTTTCCAAGGAGATCCCTGGCCGCGGCGGAGGCAACGTCACGCACGCGTCCCTTTAAACATCCAGCAACCCTGACGTCCGCACGCTCGTGTGTGATCCAAACTAGTTGACAATGGGAACTAATAATAATAATAATAATAATTGAACTAATAACGCTGCCGCCAGAGTCCTTACAAACACCAGGAAACTGGACCATATACCCAGTACTGGAGTTGAGGGGGGATGAGGGGGGATGGCATCCCCCTGAAATAAAAACGGTCAAAATCATCCCCCCCTGAAATAAAAACGGTCCAAATCATCCCCCCTGAAATAAAAACGGTCCAAATCATCCCCCCCTGAAATAAAAACGGTCAATCATCCCCCCTGTAAAACTGCCATCACCCCTTTCCATCCCTTATGTCATGAATGGCAGCAGATGGAACCACCGCTAGCCTTGCAGTCACCACTACTATACTATAGTATACTATACTATACTATACTATACTATACTATACTATACTATACTATAGTATACTATACTATACTATACTATAGTATACTATACTATACTATACCAGACAGCTCATCTTCCCAAAAGACGTATGTGCTCTTCCTAGTAGAGTTCTCATACATTTTCTTTTTGTCTTAGTTTGGGCCTTATACTCCGTCGTACGTTTGTGATCGAAACTAGTTGACAATGGGAAAAGTGGGGGATATAAATCTGTTAGATAAAAAGTGTGACAACAAAACAATCAGCTTGGCTTTTAAACTGAAAAACTGGGGAGATTTTAACTCTTGCTATGTCTGCGATAATATAGGTAATACTATATTAAGAAAACGTTCCTTCTCTTTTTACGTATCGTTACCAATTGCCCCTAAAGTCAAGGAAACCCACTTTAAAATAGCATCAGCTATATATCCTGTTAATGATTTGTTACACAGAAGGTTTAAATTGGAAGTTGATCGTTGCATATTTTGTTCTTTTGAGGCCGAGACAGTTGAACATCTTTCTTTTCAATTGCTCTTTTACAAAGTCCTTTTGGTCTGACATTCATAATTGGTTATCTTTAAAAATTGATGAAATTGATGAAAACTGCAATTTTAGGAATATAACAAATACTCAATTACAATCAGGGAACATTAGATATTTAGGCATAAACATCTCCCCTAGGCTGTCAGAGTTAATAAAATTAAATCATGTTCAGCTTATAAAGAAAATAGAAGATGATCTTTCCAGATGGAGCTCTCTCCCCATTTCGCTCATGGGTAGAATAGCCACCATTAAAATGATGGTTTTACCAAAAGTAAATTATTTTTTCTCAATGATACCATGCAATCCTGGTTTAAATCGTTGGACTCATATGTATCAAAATTTCTGTGGAAAAATAAAACTCCACGTATTAGTTTAAAGACATTGCAAAAATCCAAAGAATATGGAGGTTTAGAATTACCTAATTTTCAGTATTACTTCATAGCCAGTAAGTTACAGTATATTGTAAAATGGTCAAAAGATCATCCTTTAGATAGTCAATGGCTGGACTCAGAGCAAGTGTTTTGTAATGAACTAGAAATCTCAGAGTTACCATTCATTAGTCAAAGTATCAAACATCATCAATGTTTCAAAAGCATTAATATTAGCACTTTATCAGCTTGGTGGGAATTTCTTAAAATAGCTAAAATTTCACTTTTTCCATGTGACCGTACACCCATATGGAACAACCCAGACATCGTGAAAAATGATAAAAAGATGGTTAACTTCGTTCAATGGAGGGATCAAGGAATACGGTACTTACAGCACGTAATTGTAGGAGGACAGTTTGTACCTTTCAATACACTTATTGTTCAATACGGAGTTACCAGGAATACATTTTTAGAGTATCAACAACTTAAGGCAATAATAAATAAAACATACAAAATTAGCCAATTAGATTTACAACTTCCCGCTAAGATAATAGATTTATTGAATCTAAGCACTTTAAAGTTGTTATCAAAACTCTACAGGTTAGTGTCTAAACTGGACGATTCAGTCTCTCTACCGATCTCCAAGTGGGAAGCGGATCTCTCTCTGAATACTGACCAGTTTTCTTGGTCACAAATATGCTTAAATACGTTTACTATGACTAAAAACCCAAACCTACAAGTTATACAGTACAAAGTTCTTCATAGAATACATTATACTGGACAAGGGATGTTCCAGATGGGCTTTGTCACCTCTAATATCTGTTCACAGTGCACAGAGAACACCCCAGATAATTATATGCATGCTTTATGGTTCTGTACACCTGGTACAGAGGTTCTGGAAGGAGATTTGTGAGGATTTATCCACATGGATCAACCACAGAATCCCAGTGTGCCCCACGGTATGTATATTAGGTCACCTGGGAGACACTCAAATAGATCCTAATTGGACACACCGGGTTCTCACTGCCTTATGTATCGCAAAGAAAACCATTCTAGTAAATTGGAAACAAAAATCCAGTTTATGTATCAACCATTTTAGGAATCTTTTATCAGATCATATTAGTAGTGAGATAATGTCTGCCTCCACTGAACAACATTCGGCTGAATTGCACTCTCTGTGGTCCCCGTTTATTGGCTTCGTTACCTAGTGGGGGCGGGGGGGTGGTGATCTCGTAGCCCTTGGGGTTGGGGGTCGGCTTGGGGGCGCGGGGCCCTGTCCCTAGCCGGTGGGGGCCTTGGGGGCCTATGGGGGGGGTTGCCTCATGGCGGTGGGGGGGGTGGCTGGGGAGGGCTCGGGCGGGGGGCTGTGGCTTGGGCGTCTCCGGGCCTCCCGGGGGGGGCTGGGCAGTGGACGTGGGGGTCCCACCCGGAGGGCCCGACCCTGCCTGGGTGGGGGGTGGCTGTCTGCGCTGGGGGGGCATTGCTGCCTTGGTCCTCCGTCGCTGGGCGGGGGCCAAGTGCCCCTGCGGATGTGGGGACTCCGTGACCCTTGGGGTGTCCGCCGGGGTGGCCTCGGGGGGGGGGTGGGGCCGGGTCCGGGGAGCGGGCCTCCCCTGACCGGGGGGTGCACGGGCGGGCGCGACGGCGGGGTGGCACCATTCCCAGGTATCTATGTCTTATGTTGTCAGTATGAATGGGAGGATGTTGGACCGTTTCCCCCTCCGTCTGGGGGCTCCGGCAGCGCCGGGGGCGCCCGTGGAGGTACGGTGGGGCCCTGGCCCGGCTCGGAGGGCCGCCCCCCGTCTACTGGATGGCCGGTGGGGGGACGCGGGTGTCTTATCAGGGCCGGCTTTGCTGGTCCTGCTTCCTGGCTTCGGCCTCCGCTCCCCCTCTTTCCCCCCCCTACACGATTCATACGTACATAGGCGAAGGGCGGGGGGTCCGGGTCGTGGGGGGCACTGTCCCGCGTGGCCCGGCACTCCCCGCCTCACGGTTTTAACAGCAAAATAGACACTGCACATTCAACACTTAATAAATACATCTGACAAGGACACGTACTTCGGGAGGAGGGGGGGGTCGGTGTCAATCGATACTTGGCCCTCCCCCCTCCCTGTTTTTATGGCATTAATCACACGCACTCAACACCAGGGGCGGGAGGGGGTCCCACATCACCCGCGTTCCCTCACCGGCCTGGGACGGGTGGGTCGGGTTACCCGGGCCTGGCGGGGCCCGCCGTGCAGCCTGGGGTGCCTTCTGGCGGTGCTGGACCCCCCCGGGGAGGGGGAAACGGTGCGTGATTGTATGTCTGTGTCGGTGAGAATGCGGTATGGAAGGGTCCTGCCATGGAGGATCTGAGCCTCCATTGGCAGGACATCAAAACGTAATAATTTATGAATATTATATTATACAAAGATGGTTATTATTATTATTATTATTATTATTATTATTATTATTATTATTATTATTATTATTAGTATTATTATTATGTATAGTATATTATATTATTATTAGTATAGGTATCGGATAGGTGAATGGATGAATGAATGGGATGCCTGGGTCTGGGGCCCTCCGTTGTCGGGCCTGCACGGGTGTCGCCTTGTTGGGGGGTTCCCTCTCTCCGGGCCCGTCTCCGGTCCCCCCCGCTGCCTCTGCGGCGGGGCGCCCCTCTGGTCTTGGAGGGCCACTTTCGTGGGGGACGGGTGCACCTGCCCGCGTCGGCGGCCGGGGCGGCTCTGTCTCTCCGGGCAGGCTGGCCCCCTGCCGGGTGGGGGTCGTTGGCCTGAAGGGTGAGGGCCTCCTGTCCGCGTGTCCGGCCCGGACCGGGTGGCCGGGGATTGCCTGGGTCGCGGTCCGCCGCCGCGGGATCCCTGGCTGCTTCTTCCCGCGCCGTGGGGGCCCCGCCCGCGGGCCCCCTCGGCCGCCGCCGGGGGGGGGGGGGGGGGCCTCGCAGGCGGTGGGTTGCCTCCTACTTCTCCCCTCTGTGGGGTTGCCGGTGGCCTGGGTTCCGGGCTCTTCCGTGTCGGCCTCTGGTCTCGCGGGTGGCGGGGTTGCTCCCCCCCCTCCCCTGGTTTATTACACACACACACACACACACACACACACACACACACACACACACACACACACACACACACACACACACACACACACACACACACACACACGCATGATCATATACATACACACACACACACATAGACATACACACTGGCTTGTTCACCTGCATGCTGGCTCTCTAGTTTTTGGGTTTAGGTAGCGGTAGCGATAGCTTAGCTCAGACTGCGATCAGATCTCAAGATTTAGGTCGATTGCTGTTATTGTTTTGGTTGGCTCCGTGCCGGTTTCGTGCTTTGTTTGTGGTTTTTTTTTTGTTGCAGATTTCCAGTGCTTGACGTGTGTCTCCGTGTGTTCCTGCTTCCTGGATTGGCAGTGGATGTCGTCACCCCCCCCTCAAAAAAAAAAACAAAAAAAACAAAAACAAAAAAAAAAACACTGGGTTTGTATGTGTATATTTATGTATGTGTACGCATATGTGTGCGTATATATATGTATATATATTAAATATAGTAATAATGCACATATATACACTTTTGGTTTCTACCGTCATGGTATCAATCAATAATATGTGTGCAGACAAGGTAAAAAAAAAAAAAAAAAAAAAAAAAAAAATGGATGAAATTCCTGTTTTTACTTACGATGATGTTATTTATTATATGGATAACTTGGATCCTAAATATTCAAACATGATCAACCTGGTGATTATTTTGGGTAAATATCATATTCACACTTGTAAGTGGAGTGGAAATACTCCCCCCTTTACTATATTTTTACATTTTTTTTACCAACTACTTTAAATCTATGAAAAAGATTGATATTATGAATAGGGTTGCCAAGAAACTGTATCATCCATAACTCAGTCCTTGCTCTTTTGATGTTATTTTACCTTGCTGTCCTTGTGCTTTTTGTTTGTTTTTGTTTCTTGTGTGAATCTGTTATCTTCACCATTGTTGCTGTAATTATTTCCTCATTTTATACCTTTTTCATCCCGCCTTGATCTGTACATTCTTTGTGCTAAATACAGGACTGTCTCAGAAAATTAGAATATTGTGATAAAGTTCTTTATTTTCTGTAATGCAATTAAACAAACAAAAATGTCATACATTCTGGATTCATTACAAATGAAAAAACTGAAATATCACAAGCCTTTTATTATTTTAATATTGCTGATTATGGTTTACAGTTTAAGATTAAGATTCCCAGAATATTCTAATTTTTTGAGATAGGATATTTGAGTTTTCTTAAGCTGTAAGCCATGATCAGCAATATTAAAATAATAAAAGGCTTGCAATATTTCAGTTGATTTGTAATGAATCCAGAATGTATGACATTTTTGTTTTTGTAATTGCATTACAGAAAATCACAATATTCAAATTTTCTGAGACAGTCCTGTAAACGTCAATTCCGGTGCAGCGAGAACGCTTTCTGTCGTCATGGAGACCAGAGACATGTCTGTGATGGAGACTGTTCCGCTGCAGGGAGCCGCCGCCGCCGCTAGAGGGCCCCATCGCTGCAAGAGCAGTTCCCATTTAAACAGAATTTTTTAGATGAATAAAATGACTTTACTTCATTTGTAGCTGCCAGCTTGAAAAGGAAATTAAAGGTTTTACTAGAGTAAAATACTTTGATTTGATTTTACTTAACCACAAGTAAAAGGCCTTGTACTCATATTTCCAGGAAGCTGCAGTTGTACGTGGCTGTTGCCTCTCACCAAGAAGGTTCCTGGTTCTCTGTTCTTCATCCTCTCTTTCCTATCTATCTTTTCCTGCTCTGCCCAGCTGGCCTCCGGAAGGAGGGTCCCCCCTTATGATCCAGGTCCTGGTCCAGGTTTCTTCCCTCTAAAGGAGAGTTTTTCTTTGCCACTGTTTGGCTGAAGGTTTTTCTCCCACTAGGGGAGTTTTTTACCTGCCATTGTTTATGTTATGTTTATGTAATAATTGCTCGGGGGTTTATGTTCATGTTCTGGGTCTCTGGAAAGCGTCTAGAGACAACTTCTGTTGTAATAGACGCTATATAAATAAAATGTAATTAGGAGCAGCTTAGCAGGGAATCATGTGAAGCTGCAGCAGCTGAATGTACGGCTCCATGTGAAACCTGGAGACAGCTAACATCCAGACAGTTCCTGCTGGTTCTGCTCAGGGAAGCTGCTTCCTGCACATTTCTACACTGAGTCGGCAGGCTTGTAAAGCTGGCAGTCCAGGAAATCTGAAAGAACTTGAATATATAGAACAGCCCACTCACTTCAGCCCACACTGTTCACAGCCACGAGCAGCTGCCGACACATCACCGTTTCCTCCTGAGACCGAAAATTCAGATTACATTAGAATATAGTCATTCAAACGTTTGTACACCCTCTTTAATCCCGTCTTTGTTGTAAAACAAGCACACTTAGAAGAAAAAGGGCAACAACATTGAACTGCTTCCAGAAATACATCCAGAAAATCCAGAAAATCACATTGTCCGATTTTTAAAGAATGTATTTGCAAATTATAGTGGAAAATAAGTAGTTTTCACACACTGTTGCTGGTATTTTGGCCCGTTCCTCCATGCAGATCTCCTCTAGATCTGGAGACTGGCTAGGCCACTCCAGGACCTTGACATGTTTCTTATGAAGCCACTCCTTCGTTGCCCGGGCGATGTGTTTGGATCATTGTCCTGCTGAAAGATCCAGCCATGTTTCATCTCCAATGTCCGGCTGATGGAAGGAGGTTTTCACTCAAAATCTCACCATACATGGCCCCATTCATTCTTTCTCCTACACGGATCAGTCGTCCTGCTCCCTTTGCAGAAAAACATCCCCAGAGCATGATGTTTCCACCCCCGTGCTTCACAGTAGGTTTGGTGTTCTCTGGATGCAACTCAGCTTTCTTTCTCCTCCAAACATGAAAAGTTGTGTTTCCACCAAAAAGTTCTATTTTAGTTTCATCTGACCATATAACATTCTCCCAATCCTCTTCTGCATCATCCAAATGCTCTCTATCAAACTTCAGACAGACCTGGACATGTCCTGTCTTCAGCAGGAGGAACGTCTGGCCCTGCAGGATCTGAGTCCCTGATCGTAGTGTGTTACTGATGGTTCCTTTGTTACTCTGGTCCCAGCTCTCTGCAGGATCTGAGTCCCTGATCGTAGTGTGTTACTGATGGTTCCTTTGTTACTCTGGTCCCAGCTCTCTGCAGGTCCTTCACTAGGTCCCCGTGTGGTTCTGGGATCTTTACTCACCGTTCTTGTGATCATTTTTACCCCCCGGGGTGAGATCTTGGTGGAGCCCCAGATGGAGGGAGATTATCAGTGTCTTGTATCTCTTCCATTTTCTAATAATTGCTCCCACAGTTGATTTCTTCACACCAAGCTGCTTACCTATTGCAGATTCAGTCTTCCTGGTGCAGGGCTACAATTTAGTTTCTCACGTCCTTTGACAGCTCTTTGGTCTTGGCCATAGTGGAGTTTGGAGTGTGACTGTTTGAGGTTGTGGACAGGGGTCTTTTACACTGATAACCAGTTAAAACAGGTGTCTTTTATACTGATAACCAGTTAAAACAGGTTCCATTATTACAGGTAACGAGTGGAGGACAGAGGAGCCTCTTAAAGAAGAAGTTACAGGTCTGTGAAAACCAGAAATCTTGCTTGTTTGTAGGTGACCAAATACTTACTTTACCCAGGAATTTACCAATTAATTCAGTAAAAATCCTACAATGTGATTTCCTGGATTCTTTCCCCCATTCTGTCTCTCATAGTTGAAGTTACCTATGATGTAAATTACAGGCCTCTCTCATCTGTTTAGTGGGAGAACTTGCACAATTGGTGGCTGACTAAATACTGTATATATATATATATATATATATATATATATATATATATATATATATATATATATATATATATATATATATATATATATATATATATATTATATATATATATATATATATATATATATATATATATAAATAAAATAAACATTTATTTGATCTAAATTTTTTATATTGATATAATTTGCTGGTAACACTAATACATTTTATTCTAGTGAAAACTACAATCAGCTTATGAGCTCTGTGAATAATGAAGGAATCAAGTTCAGAAGGATCAAAGTCTATAGATGGAGTTGTAATAGAAAAGATGACAGAAAACAAACTTTCGGGAATAGTCTTTGACGGTATAAATGACTACTTGGAAACCACATAGCAAATGAGTACAAAATAAAGTTTCAAAAAGTGTCTCAATAAGGTAAAACGTGTCCTGGAATATAACTCTTCATATATTGTATCATTCAGTAGATTTGTCATGTTATGATACAGAGGTTGGGGGCAGTAATCACACAAGTCTACAATCTCATCTGCTGAAGCTTTTAGATTTAGTCGGTTTTTACACTAAACAACTTTTGTACAAAGCCAACAAAAATAAATGTAATGTTAATGTTAAGAAAGAACCATGAGGACAAAGTTTTTTCTTAAGCTGGTAGTAGGCTGACTTTGTCATGCCATATGTGTTTTTCCAAATATGAATACAATTTTCCCTATTCTCTGCGTTTAACTCATCTCTAGTCAAACTAGGAGCAGTGGTCTGCCATTTTGCACGGTGCCCGGGGAGCAGTAAGGGTTAAGGGCCTTGCTCAGGGGCCTAAGATGGTTGACCTCGGTTTCAATCCAGGGGCTTGGTCCTCCAGACCCCAGCCCCCCTCTGTAACCACTAGGTCTGAGTCCATCACTACATTTTTTAACAGTTTTTCTTATGATAGCTGCTTTGACGGCTAGCTTTTATCACTTTAGTGCTTCACATTTTCAGTGAATCATACACAGGATTTTGGGGATAATATTATGCTTATTGTGTGGTTCTTTGTGCTGACACAGCACCACGACCGCCTCTGGCTTGGCCTGGGGGTCCGGGGTGACGGCCGTCAGCCGGGACTCAAAGGTTCTGGGTTGGTCTGGAAGGTTCTAAATGGGTCTGGAAGGTTCTGAGTGGGTCTGGAAGGTTCTGGAATGGCCTGGAAGCATTTGGGTTGGTCTGGAAGGTTCTGAGTGGGTCTAGAAGGTTCTGGGTTGGTCTGGAAGGTTCTGAGTGGGTCTAGAAGGTTCTGGATTGGTCAGGAAGGTTCTGAAAGGGAAGCAACATCTCCTGACAGGTCTTGGTCCTCATGGACCTGCATCGGCCCCGGTGGACCTGCCGGACCACTGCCTACGTTCACCTGGACCCGGCAGAGCTCAGTTGGATCTCTTGTCGCTCCTCATTCCAGCTCTGGCTGAACCCATTTAGGTTGTTAACGTCCGATGGATTGTCAAGAGAGAGGCAGGTAAAGCTAATCAGCATCAGCTAGTACGATTCACGAACTCCTGATAACTGGTGTGTGGAAATGATCTGGCTGGTGGCCAAGTTTGTTCTTCTGCCAGTTCCCTCCTGATGAAACAGGGAAAAGAGCTCACAGAGGGGCGTCCTGGTCCTCTACAACTACGATCTACAACTATGGTGAACATGTGGACTGTCAGGAGTGCAGTCTTCTGATTGGCTGTCAGTCTCAGGCAGCTCTGGAGCTGCTGTCGTGTGTAGTTGAGTTGTTTTGCTGTGTTTCTCTGCGACTGTGCCATACTGGCGGCTCTGTTGGTGCTCAGACACCAGGGATGTTTTACATCTCTGGAGCAGAACGTCTCTATTTATAGTTTTAATGAAGGTTATAAAGTAAGGCTTCCGTGAGGACGTGAATGTGTGTGATCACTGTCGGTTAGTCGAAGTTTAAGGTGCATCTTCAACTTCTCTGTCTTAAACCTTACACTTTCTGTGATATTTGTGGGTTTTTTTGAGTTCCTGTGTAGAAAATCAGCAGATGTCACAGCACCTGAAGGTTTTGGCTTCAACCCAGGGGAAAGAAACGCCGCTGACTTCCATAACCTGATCAGGCTGAACCTGATCTCACACTGGAGTTTGAACTGACGTCAGGAGCTGCTCCTTCTGCAGACTTACAGGACCCTTGTCCCTCCGGTCTTGCCTTGCACCGCAGGTTCTGAGTTCATCATGAGTGACTCGGAGCCAGAAGACTTTAGCGTTTACAGCCAGCTGTCTGAGGAGGAGCTGCTGCATGTCATCCTGGAGAGAAGTTTTTCTGACAAACAGAAAGACTCTGAGCCCAGTTTGTCCTCATCTCCAGCCTGCCCCGCTCCAGCTGTTTTGGATTTCAGACAAAGGCATGCTGATCCCGGTCCCGGCCCTGATCCCGGTCCTAGTCCTGGTCCACCCAGACAGCAGAGGCGGGTTCCTCCAGCGCAGTCTCAACAGAACTGTGCGAACCCCCCAACGGCGCTGTCACAGTTCCTCTACAAAGGCTTTAAGAGGTGAGTTCCTCCAGACTAGACAGTCCACAGCTGATGCTCAACAGCAAACACTGAGAAAAGCTGCAGGTCAGTGGATCATGTTGGTGTAAACCTGCACTCTGAGAACAGAGAGCTCTGTTAGGAACACAAGGTACTATCAGGTCTTGGAGAAACCAGGAGTTTGGCCGTTTAGGACTCTAACCGAATTCCCCCGAAGACTGTGATGACTCCAGACTTCTTTTTCTGTCCATCTTTATTCTCCACAACACACTGCTCTCAGTTCCGCTTCACCCAAGCCTTCCAGCAGAATCAGAATCAGAATCAGAATCAGAAAGGGTTTATTGCCAAGTTTTCACACGAGGAATTTGTTTTGGGGATTGGTGCAACACAATACAAATATAAAAACAAATATATAAGAGATAAAATAAAATGAAATGTATAAACAATAAAAAGTATAAACAGTAAAATAAAATGTAGACCGGAAATGTACAAAATTAGGTTTTAAAGTGCCGGGTGAGTCTGTACAAAAGTGACTTAGGAACTTAGGATAGGTACAAAGTATAGACAGAAATGTACAATGAGGTTTGTAAAGTGCCGGATATGAGTCTGTGCAAAAGTTACAGGATTGGAGTTTTTACGTTAATGTAACGTAGAGTGGGATGGGGGGGCAGTCCGTGGTAGACGGGGGGGGGGGGAGGGAGGACTGGGGCCTTGTTTGCGAGGACAGCTGCAGACGGGAAAAAACTGTTCTTGTGGCGTGAGGTTTTGGTCCTGATGGACCGCAGCCTCCTGCCCGAGGGAAGAGTCTGGAACAGTTTGTGTCCGGGGTGGGAGGGGTCAGCTGCAATCTTTCCTGCACGCTTCAGGGTCCTGGAGGCGTGCAGGTCCTGCAGAGATGGGAGGTTGCAGCCAATCACCTTCTCTGCCGAGCGGATGATACGCTGCAGCTGCTCCTGTCCTTCACAGTGGCAGCAGCGTACCAGATGGTGATGGAGGAGGTGAGGATGGACTCAATGATGGCCGTGTAAAACTGCACCATCATTGTCTTTGGCAGGTTGAATTTCTTCAGCTGCCGCAGGAAGTACATCCTCTGCTGTGCTTTTTTGGTGAGGGAGGTGATGTTCAGCTCCCACTTGAGGTCCTGGGATATGATGGTCCCCAGGAAGCGGTAGGACTCCACAGTGTCTGCTGGGGAGTCACACAGGGTGAGGGGGGCAGGTGGGGCTGCGTTCCTCCTGTAGTCCTGTAGGTGGTTGTGACGTTTTGCTGCCTCGACTCCCAGCAGGAGTCTTCTTTTGCATGTTCTCCTGCATCTGTTCGTTTTCTCCAGGTACTCCAGTTTCCTCCCACAGTCCAGAGGCCTGTCAGCCTGAAGGATGATTCTAAATTGCCCGCAGGAGTGAGTGTGTGGTTTTTGGTGTGCATGTGGTCCTGTGGTGGACTGGAGACCTGTCCAGGTGTACTCCTGCCTTTCACCTGCAGAGTACTGGGACACACTCCAGCAGACCCTGCACTGGATTGAACAGGTATAGAAAATGGATGGATTAATTTCTTAAACAACCATGCCAGAACACACATCCTGTGGTCGAGGAAAAGATGAACATCTGTTTCAGAAGGGTCACATTATCGGCATTAAGCAAAGAAAACATCTGAGGAGGAGCTTGAAAGTACTGAAATTGATTTAAGGGATTGTCCAACTCAACTCAACTCAACTCAACTCAACTCAACTCAACTCAACTCAACTCAACTCAACTCAACTCAACTCAACTCAACTTTATTTATAAAGCGCAACCACAGCTGAAACAAAGTGCTGTACATAAGAGGACAAACAATCAACAGCAAAAGACAATAAAAACAATTAGATAAACAAATAAAATTACATAAAACCACTAAAAACAGAGCGAGGTCTCATACTGTGTAGCCAATGAGTAGGGGCTTCCGGTTGTGACATGTAGGGAGAGGACGCACGAGCGAAGGCTCCTGGTTAATTTTCTATTACCTTCCTTTTTGAACCATTTTTTGTCTTGAATCTCAACGTAATTTACAAGGTAAAATCAATCTGACCACTTTGTCCCAGAGATGAGCAAGCCAAAGCAAGCAAATTCAGCTATTAACTCGCAAACCCCGTCCACACGTGCAGCGGGTAAGCTAGCAGCCTTCGCAGCTAAAGATCCTCCGACAGCAGCTGAAGCCAGCGCTGCTGCTGCACCTGCAGCTGCGGCTGCGGTGTTAACTATGGACCAACTGTCGGCTGAGTTCGCTAAACAGAGAACATCACTCAAGGAGGACGTTTCTACTCTGATTCAAGATGCTGTTAGACCAATACAAGCTTCTCTGGACTCACTACAGTCAACAGTGACCTCGTTCCAGAGCCGTCTTACCTCCGTCGAGTCTGTAGCCGGGGAAAACTTTGAGCGGCTAACAGCGGCGGAGTCCGACATCAAACTGCTGCAGAGCCAGAACCAGGCACTCCTGGACCGGTGCGACGACCTGGAGAACCGCTCACGGAGAGCTAATCTCCGCATACTGAATATCCCTGAACGCAGTGAAGTCGGCAAAGATCCCGTAAAGTTCATGTCAGAAGTTCTGATGGACATGATGGGTCCTGATGTTTTTTCCTCCCCGCCTGAACTGGAGAGAGCCCACCGGACCCCGACCTTCAGAGCCGCGCAGAGATCTTCCCCCCGCCCGTTCCTGGTCTGCTTCTCCAGGTTCCAGCAGAAAGAAGCCGCGCTGCGTTGGGCCAGGAATCATGAGCTCAAATACCAAGGTGCCACCGTGAGGATTTATCAGGATGTCAGCGCAGCTCTGGCCAAGAAGAGAGCCGCGTTTAACAGCGTGAAGCAGGCTCTGTATCAGAGGTATCCGTTTCCACCTGCTCTACCCGGCTCGGCTGCGAGTGATGTGCGGAGACGACGTGTTTACCTTCGACTCCTCTGATGAAGCTCAGAAGTTTTTCGACCGGAGGTTCGGTAAAAAATAAGACTGAATATCACGGCTTGGGCTGCGTTGCCTGGCAACGGTTCATCACCTGATCTGGACGGCGGCCGTGCCCGTCTCTCTGACATATTGTCAACCTGCGGCTCGCGGACCCGAGGTATGGACAGTTATGGTATTGGTGGACTAATCAATATGATGCTGTATCATTGAAAAAGAAAAGAAAAATACTTTAATATTTTTTATTTTTTTTGTTTATTTATTTTTTTTTTATTTTTTTATTTTTTTTACTGTGATGTTGAGGTTGCATGCGTTTTCATATGCGCTCACATTTACTTTTGATAGTAGCTGTACTGCTCAACCATCTCTTTTGTTTATATGTGGTGTTAAGTGGCTTTGATATAGTTTATTATAGAAACTGGGAGCCTCGCAAGGCAGAGGTAGTAAGGAAATGTTATACCAGAAGTTGTTTGGAATAGTGTTTAGCCTGCAGCTTGCCTCAGAGAGAGTGACAGGTATAGGCTTAGTTTTAGTTATGTTTTTTTTCTTAGATAGGGTTGGGAAAAGGGACACCGCCACATTCTTGAAACATATACTTATCTCTTTAAGAGAAGAAAAGGACCAAACTGTGCACTTAAACATGATCACGGCTGTACTTTTACATTACTTACCTTTCTGTTCAGTTTATTTTCTTTAATTAAACCTGGTAAATGACATTAATGCAAGGGTGGCTGCTATGCGATTCATTAGTTGGAATGTGAAGGGTTTAAACGGGCCTGTTAAAAGAGCCAGGGTATTCAATCACCTTAAGTATTTAAAGTGTGATATTGCATTTCTCCAGGAAACCCATCTACAGATAAAGGATCAGGTCAGACTTAAAAAAGGATGGGTGGGGAATATATTCCATTCCAACCTTAATTCTAAAACTTGTGGGACAGCCATATTGATGCATAAAAAAATTCAGTTTAATGCAACCACTGTTATCTCGGATCCACGGGGGCGATTTGTGATGGTATCAGGACTCCTCCACCATAAGCCTGTGGTTCTAGTTAATATTTATGCCCCGAACTGGGATGATGATAAATTCATGAGTAAAATCATGTCATTAATTCCAGATTTGAACTCACGACAACTGATTTTTGGTGGAGATTTAAATTGTGTGATAAACCCAGCGCTTGATCGCTCCAATTCTACCTCTACGAATATTTCTAAAAAAGCCAAGCTATTATCGGCGTTTATGGACCAAATAGGAGGTGTTGACCCCTGGCGTTTTTTATTCCCACAGAGTAAATCATTTTCTTTCTTTTCCAATGTACATCACTCGTATAGTAGAATAGATTATTTTTTCATTGACCGGAACCTTCTATCATTTGTTAAAAAAGTTGAATATTCATCTATAGTAGAGTCAGATCATGCCCCTGTATTATTAGACCTTGCATTTCCTCCTTATCAATTTGAACAGTCCTCCTGGAAATTAGACAGACACCTCCTGACTGATGAGAGCTTTTGCCAAATGATATCGCAAAAAATAGATGATTTCATTGAATTCAACCAAAAGGATGACATTTCTCCTTCTCTCCTGTGGGAGACATTAAAAACAATACTCAGGGGTGAGATAATATCGTATTCGGCTAAAATAAATAAGAAGAACAGACTAAAACAAGAGGAGCTTATTAAGGCAATATCTATGGTTGATGCTCAGTACTCTGTCTCTCCCTCCCCTGATATCTACAAAAGGAAGCTGGATCTTCAAATGCAATATAATTTGCTATCTGCTGAAAAGACAGGACGTCTCCTTTTAAAAGCACGAGGGTATGTCTATGAACATGGCGACAAAGCTGGACGTTTACTATCACACCAACTTAAGTGCCGCTCGGCCTCTCAACAAATCCTACAGATTCGGAAGAATGATGGGGAATTAACCATTGACCCAGAAGAAATTAAAGAAACATTCACCTCATTTTATTCAATCCTGTATACATCAGAGATGACAAATGACTACTCCGACATGGAACTTTTTTTTTGATAACCTTCACGCTCCTTCTGTTACAGCAATTCATAGAACTGGAACGGAGCTTCCATTGAGTCTTACAGAAATCGTGAATGCAATGAAGGCAATGCAGAACAATAAATCACCAGGCCCTGATGGGTACCCCATAGAGTTCTTTAAAAAGTTCTCTGACAAACTATCAAAACTCTTACTGGATATGTTTAATGACTCTTTGACCCGTGGCTCACTTCCGCAGACTTTAACTGAGGCATCAATATCCCTCCTGCTAAAGCCAGGTAAAGACTCCACAGACTGCGGCTCATATCGTCCCATCTCCCTCCTAAACTGTGATGTGAAGATCCTGGCCAAAGCCCTCGCCTTACGCCTAGAAACAACAATGCAGGATGTGATATCAGCTGACCAGATCGGTTTCATTTTAGGCCGGCACTCGTTTACAAATATTCGTCGGCTGTTGAATGTTATCCACTCCCCTGCGTCCAGTGCTGTTCCTGAAGTGGTCATTGCGCTGGACGCACAGAAAGCGTTTGACAGGGTGGAATGGCTATACTTATTTACATGTTTGAAGAAATTCGGATATGGCCCTAATTTCATTTCATGGATTAAACTGTTATATACATCACCCAAAGCCTCTGTAATTACGAATGGTAAGCGCTCACAGTATTTCCAGCTATCAAGGGGGACCCGTCAGGGCTGTCCAATCAGCCCATTGCTGTTCGCTTTGGCCATAGAGCCCTTGTCTATTACACTCAAAACTTTGCCAACAATTACTGGAATCCATAGGGGGGGGAGGGAGCAAAAAGTATCTCTCTATGCGGATGATTTGTTAATTTATGCATCTGACCCTGTCTCTTGTGCTCCCCATATTATTTGTGCACTGAGGAGATTTGGTGCTTTTTCAGGGTACAAACTGAACTTAAATAAGAGTGAATGCTACCCTGTTAATGACTTGGCTCTTCACATTCAGGACGGTGTTTTACCGTTTCAAATGTCTAAAAATGGCTTTAAATACTTGGGCATTAATATTACAAGGGATATGCAGAGTCTTTATCAAAAAAACTTCAATCCGCTATTTGAGAAAGTCAAACTGGACCTGAAGAAGTGGAGTGTACTTCACCTATCCTTAGCAGGTAAAGTGAACTGCATCAAAATGAATGTGCTCCCTCGGTTTCTTTACCTGTTCCAATGTATCCCACTGTATCTTCCTAAATCTTTTTTTAAATCCATTGATAAGACTTTAATTTCATTTATATGGGACGGAAAGAATCCTAGGGTGCGGTTAGAGCTGTTACAGAGACCTAAATGTCAGGGTGGCTTAGCTCTTCCTAATTTTTGTCATTATTATTGGGCCTCTAATGTTCAAAAAATCATGCACTGGCTTCATACTCCTGACACAGACTGGTGCCGCTCTGAAGCCTCATCTTGCATTTCTTCCTCCCTCGCAGCCCTGGTTACCTCCAGCCTTCCCCTCTCTATCTCTCATTACACTAGCAATCCTGTAGTTAAAAACACTTTAAAAATCTGGGTTCAACTTAGACGGAGCTTTGGGTTTAAAAACCTTCTCCATCTAAGTCCCATTCACAACAATCACCTTTTCCCCCCAGCTAGGTTAGACTCTGGATTTGCTCTATGGCAGAGACGAGGCATTCATAATTTTAAGGATATGTACATAAATCGTGTTTTTGCAAGTTTTGATGATTTCTCACGCAAATTTGGCCTACCTCGGTCTAGCTTATTTCGTTATTTTCAAGTTCGCCATTTCGTTCAGCATCAAGACCCCAACTTTCCACATATAACATCGCCCTCTGGTTTAGATGATCTGTTGAAATCCCTGTTCAATCCTAAAAAACTAATCTCAAGAATAAGTGACAATATAACCTCCTTTAAAAACGCAACCCTAACGAAAATCAGGGCAGATTGGGAAAATGAATTAGGGGAGGACTTGCAGGAGGACACTTGGGAAAGCGCTCTATTAAGAGTTAATGACAGCACCTCCTGTGCCAAATTAAACGTAATACAGTTCAAGATCCTACATCGCATGCATTTTTCCAAAGCAAGATTGGCTAAAATATATCCTAACACAGATGCGAGGTGTGACAGGTGTCAAAACACTCCTGCTGATTTAACACACATGTTCTGGTTGTGTCCTGCCCTGGTAAATTACTGGTCCACCATCTTTAAAACGTTATCAAAAGCACTGAATATTGATCTTCAACCCGATGCTGCTATGGCCATATTTGGTACCACAAGTGTTAGATATACAACATTAAAGAAAAGCTATAGAAATATTATTGCATTTACAACGCTGCTTGCAAGAAGAAAAATACTATTGCACTGGAAGTCAAAAAATCCACCCAAAGTGTCGCTATGGTTTAGCGATCTGACACATTTCATACAGTTGGAAAAGATCAAATATACTCTCGGGGGGTCCAAGGACAAGTTTTTCTCTGTCTGGGATCCGGTGTTACTGTACATCAGCAAACTTAGAACTGTGCCCACTTAGATATCGCATAGCATCCCCCTGTATGTGTGTGTATATGTGCTTATGTGCATGTTGACTTGCTATATTCATAATTGGTCTGTTTTATTTTCTTTTTATTTTTTTTTTCATTCAATTTTACAATTCTGTTGGTTAGGTGTCCAACCTGTTCAGGGGATGGGAGGGCAGGGGTGTTAAAATATAAAAATGAGCATTGTGAACCTTTTTGTATCAGTATCCATGTGCTGTGCTATTAATGCTCAATAAATAAAATTATCAAAAAAAAAAAAAAAAGCCAATGAGTAAAAGTGTGTTTTGAGGTCAGTTTTAAAAGCAGACATCGAGGAGGCCTGTCTGATGTGCAGAGGTAAAATGTTCCACCACTAGGGGGCAGCAACAGAGAAGGCTCGGTCCCCTCTGAGCGGTGGTTTGGACCTCGGTACCTGGAGGAGCAGCTGGTCAGCTGACCTGAGGCCCCGGGCGGGGGCGTGTGGGTGAAGAAGCTCCGAGATGAAGAGTGGAGCGAGACCATTTAAAGATTTAAAAACAAAAAAGAGAATCTTAAAATGGATTCTAAAATTCACAGGCAGCCAGTGGAGGGAGGCCAGTATGGGCGTAATGTGTTCTCTCTTACGCGTTCTAGTTAGCAGACGAGCAGCAGCATTCTGAACTAACTGGAGACGCGCAAGAGAGGACTGGCTGACTCCAAGATACAGAGAGTTACAGTAATCCAGCCGAGATGTGATGAAGGCGTGGATTACTGTTTCAAAGTGCTATTGTGCTAGTAAAGGCTTCACCTTAGCCAGCTGCCTAAGGTGGAAGAAACCCCACCTAACTATTGCGCTATCTTGGCTCTCTAGTTTAAAATCACTGTCCATTTTAAAACCCAAGTTAGTCACAGAAGACTTTACATGAATTGCCAAAGGACCCAGATCAACAGAGGAGGATGAGCAGAAGGTGCTAGGGCTAAATACAATCACCTCTGTTTTCTTTTCATTAAAATTTAAAAAGTTTAGGGCCATCCAGGCTTTGATGTCATCAAGACATGCCAGCAGGGCTTTGATGGAGAAGGCATCACTCTTCCTAAGGGAGACATATATCTGGTAGTCATCGGCATAACAGTGAAAATCAATACCATGCTTTCTGAAAATAGATCCTAGAGGAAGCATATATAAGGAGAAAAGCAGGGGACCTAAAATTGAGCCCTGTGGAACCCCGTATAAAAGCGGAGCAGGGGAGGATTCACAGACTCCAAGACTGACACACATTGTCCTGTCTGCTAAATAGGACCTAAACCAGTCCAAGGCACTACCATCAATACCCACTAGCTGCTGTAGACGATTTAGCAGGATCTTGTGGTCTACGGTGTCGAAGGCAGCAGAAGTCAAGTCAAGCAGAACAAGTACTGCATAGTTGCCGCTATCATTTGCCATTAAAATGTAATTAAAAACTTTTAAAAGGGCAGTTTCCATGCTGTGCAACGTTTTAAAACCAGACTGAAAACTGTGAGAATGTCATGACTTATAAGTCTTTGCTTGAAGTTCTGATGGTTTGTTCAGATGTTTCCGGCACCTTCATGTCTGTGTTCTTGGTGTTTCTCCTCAGAGAGTTCAGCCCTCTACAGACATTTATCATGAACGGAGATACAGAGGCTTTGATGGAGCTGGTCCAACAGAAGCCCTGGTGCCTGACGGAGCCAAACCCTGAGGGCTGGGTCGCCATTCACGAAGCTGTTTTTTACGGACAGCTGGAGTGCGTCCGAATCCTAATCCGAGGTCAGAACCCCACCAGTTTCTGTTTGGAATGTCCTGATCAAGACATGGCACACATGGGTTATCATGCATGCACATGCACATGTATTTAATACTTTCCAAATGATTTGATACATTTCTTTTGGACTTCATTGTTGTGAAATAAAAAATGAATGTTATTGTTCATCTGAGGTTGTATTTGTGTCATACTATGACCCACTATTTTGTTTTCACACCTAGAAAAAAACATCATTTAGAGGGATAAATAAGTTTTGCATTTGTCCGTTGTGTGTGGAACTTGTGCTCTGTTCCAGCCTCGAGACGGCTAAAAGCAGTCTGGTACGTAGACGTGAAGTCAGGAAGCCGTCTGCTACTGTAACTCTTCTATATTTAGCTGAAGATATTTTGATTTATACAAGAGCTGCATCACGACTGCAACCTTCAAAACAAGTTTCCTGCTCTGCAGAACCGTCCCATATTGCATTGCTTTGCCTGCACTTCTGTGTTTCTGTGGACAAGATCAGAGGATTGTTATCCTCGGGGAAACACTAACATGGGCTGGAAGACCTCACAGATGCAGGAAGCGACTGCTCGAAAATCCCATTTATAAATAAAAAAAGACAGATTACAGTTCACAGCTGCACATGGAGATGGAGATTTTCATGTTTGGAGATGTGGCCTTATGAGACTAAAACTGAGCTGTCTGGTCATAATGAGCATCGCTATGTTTGGAGGAAGAAGGGGTAACTGCGCAGGCCTCAGAACACCATCCCAACTGTGAAGCATGAGGGTGGCAGCATCATGATGTGGGGCTGCTTTGCTGCAGATGGGTGGATATACTGAAGCCATCGGCCATTAAGTTAAAATCCGGATGAGGATGGGTCTTCCAAATGGACAATGACCACAAACACTCATCCAGATTAGTCGTAAAGTGACTTGAGTACAACAAAGTGACAGCACTGGAGTGTCCTGACCACAGTCCTATGGAAAACCTGAAGAAAACTGGACTCTGATCCAGCGGTTCTGTCAGATATCTGATCAATAACACTTCATGAGACGCTTCTGGTAAGATGTCCACAATGTTTGAGCCAAGTTAAACAGTTGAATGGGGGTTCTCACAAATACCAGGGTTTGTAAACTTCTGACTATGATGAGTCATGAAAACGTTTCTCTTAGTACTCTGATTTATTACCAAAAATATAACTGATGTAAAACAGAAAAGGTTTGAACATAAGTGTGTGAAAGTATAAGGGGTCTACAAACCTTTGAGCACAGCTGCAAACCTCTTTAGCTTAAATGGATTCACATTTACGGTTGAGGGGGGTCAGGGTTATCCAACATGGCCTAAAAAGTGTCATCGTTGACCTGCAGACTCTGAGGTGACTGGTTTCTGTGTGTCCTCAGCTAATCCCGGCTCGGTGGACAGATGTACTCCAGAAAATGAAACTCCCCTGCATATCGCTGTTCGCGAAAACCTGTCTTTGGTCGACTTTCTTCTGAGACATGGAGCTAATGTGAATGCTGCCAGCAAATGCCTAGAGACACCCCTGTTTGCAGGTTGGTTCTGTCTGTCTGTGATGTGGTTGAAAAGAGACGGTCTGGAGGATGTTCAGAGGTGTGGATGCGCTCTCCTGGCTCTTAGAGCATAACCTCGCTAAATACAACAGGGAAACTGAGAACGCCCTCATTTCATGGCTTTTTTTTTTTTTTTTTTCCCTTGTCTGCACACATATTAATGATTGATACCATGTAGGTAAAAACCAAAGGCATATATATGTGCATTACTGCTATATTTAATATATATACATACATATATATATACATATATACGCCTACATACGCATACACATACATACATATCCTCGGGACTGAGTGGACGGCCGTTCGCGAGACTGGGCGGACGGGTCAGAGGGACGGTCTCGGGACTGAGCAGATGGATCAGAGGGACGGTCTCGGGTCCGAGCAGACGGATCAGGGGGAACCCAGGGGTCCGGCTTCGGGGGACTAAGGATCCGAGGGGCCGGCTTCGGGGGACTAAGGATACGAGGGGCCGGCTTCGGGGGACTAAGGATCCGAGGGGCCGGCTTTGGGGGACTAAAGATCCGAGGGGCCGGCTTCGGGGGACTAAGGATCCAAAGGGCCGGCTTCGGGGGACTAAGGATACGAGGGGCCGGCTTTGGGGGACTAAGGATACGAGGGGACGGCTTTGGGGGACTAAGGATACGAGGGGCCGGCTTCGGGGACTAAGGATACGAGGCACTGGTTGAGGTGCGACCAGTAACCCCCCCCTCAACGAACGCCCACCAACGATGAGTCGGGTGGGAGGCGGGGTGACGGCCGGAGAGCTGAGCTCACCCGAGCCCACGGATCTCAGCAGGGAAACATGGGCAGGTGTGTCCGGAACAGGAGCAGGGGCCGATGCGCCCGGGACCACCGCAGGAACAGGAACAGGGGTTGATGTGTCCGGGACCACCGCAGGAACAGGAACAGGAACAGGAACAGGGGTTGATGTGTCTGGGACCACCGCAGGAACAGGAACAGGGGTTGATGTGTCCAGGACCACCGCAGGAACAGGAAGAGGGGTTGATGTGTCCGGGACCACCGCAGGAACAGGGGTTGATGTGTCCGGGACCACCGCAGGAACAGGGGTTGATGTGTCTGGGACCACCGCAGGAACAGGGGTTGATGTGTCCGGGACCACCGCAGGAACAGGGGTTGATGTGTCTGGGACCACCGCAGGAACAGGGGTTGATGTGTCTGGGACCACCGCAGGAACAGGGGTTGATGTGTCTGGGACCACCGCAGGAACAGGAACAGGGGTTGATGTGTCCAGGACCATCGCCGGAACTGGAACAGGAACAGGGGTTGATGTGTGCGGGACCACTTTTGGAACAGGAACAGGGGTTGATATGTCTGGGACCACCGTCGGAACAGGAACAGGAACTGTTGGGTCCCAAATCAACATTACATAAATTCATAACGAGGAAAGACACAGAGACCGTTAGAAATGATTTCTAAGGCGCTTTCTCCAGAAAGGGGGGGGAGAGCAGAGGAGTGCAGGGAACGAGGCCCTCACGGAGAACTCCTGAGCTCTTTCCCCAAGATCCTCCTCCTGCATGAGCTTTTTATTGAGAATTTGACAGGAAAATGACCATATAAAGACAGCCAATAGTAGACAGTGGACAATGGGAGGAAACAGACGGAGGAACAGACGTTGGGGTTAAAAGGTCACACATGTGACATTTTCAGTTAAAGAGGAACGAATCCTGGTATGCAGAAACCTACGTTTTTAAAAGCAATGGGTCACTGGGGTCAAATGCCTTCTGGACTAAAGCAGGAACTCTGAACAGATGCGTCCAAAGGACAATGGGACAGTTGTCCCAGGACAGTCGACCCCCTGAGTATACACAGGAAGTGGCTGCCCTGTCATCTGTTAACAGAGCATGTGACAGTTCATGAGGACAGGACTAATTCAAAAGATTGATTAATCTCACAGAACAGGAACAGGGGTTGATGCATCTGGGACCGTCGCCGGAACAGGAACAGGGGCTGATGCATCCGGGACCACCGCCGGAGCAGGAACAGAGGCTGAGGTGTCCGGGACCACCGCTGGAGCAGGAACAGAGGCTGAGGTGTCCAGGACCATTGCCGGAACAGGAACAGGGGCTGATGCATCCGGGACCACTGCCGGAGCAGGAACAGAGGCTGAGGGGTCCGGGACCACCGCTGGAGCAGGAACAGAGGCTGAGGTGTCCAGGACCATCGCCGGAACAGGAACAGGGGCTGATGCGTCCGGGACCACCGCCGGAACAGGAACAGAGGCTGATGCATCCAGGACCACTGCCGGAACAGGAACAGAGCGAGGCGCGCCCGGGACCACCGTTGAAGCAGGAACAGGCTGGGACTGCCGCCACCGTTGTCTTTTCTCCTGAAGCTGGAGACTCCTGGGCCCATCTCGAGCCAGGCATGTTCCCCAGAAAGGGGGAAGAGGCTGGGGTGCGTCCGGGACCACCGCCGGAGCAGGAACAGAGACTGATGCTTCCGGGACCACTGCCAGGACAGGCTGGGGCTGGTGCCGCCGTCGTCTCTCCTGGAGCTGGAGACTCCTGGCCCCAATCTCGAGCCAGGCGTGTTCCCCAGAAAGGGGGAAGAGGCTGGGGTGCATCCGGGGCCACCTCGGGAACAGGAAGAGGCTGGGACTGCCGCCACCGTCTTTTCTCCTGAAGCTGGAGACTCAAGGGCCCATCTCGAGCCAGGCGTGTTTCCCAGAAGGGGGAAAGAGGCTGGGGTGCGTCTGGGACCACCTCGGGAACAGGAAGAGGTGCATCCAGGACCCCCACCAGGACAGGCTGGGGCTGACAGCAGGTCCCTGTCCTCTTCACCATACGGTGGTAGAACGCCACTTGGTCACCGTAAAAGAACTCCAACAGATCCACGTTCTTTCCTGGTGGGTCCATGCTGGCTGGCCCGTTCTGTTGGGCTGGAGGGTGTGCTGAGTCCACGACTGGCCAGATCGTACTGTTACGGGGTGACGTTTTGGACCCAAATGCAGCACACAGAGCACATGGTGGTAGTTTGTCTGGTTTGCTTTATTACCCTCAACGGGGATGAAGAGCAGGCAGGAATGCAAGACAAGGATCAGGCAGCAATCGGTGTCAGGTTCGGAAGACAAGGTCAGGCAACGGAGAGCAGGAGACAAGGCAGGATCCAGGAACAGGCAGGGTCGGCAATGGGAGGTCAAGATAGGGAATGCTGGAAGGTCTTACATCTACAAACAGAGTGACAATCTGGCAGTGACAGTGCAGGAGTGAGGAGCTTTTATGCTGTCCTGATTGCAGAGGGGCTGGAGCTGAGAGAGCAGGTGAACGGAGTGAGTGACGAGGTGGGCGTGGCTGGCAGATGGAGTGAGCAAGAGAGAGTGGAGTGGAAAACCACTGAAGGCTGGAGAACCAACCATGACACAGACTCTTTTATGCATCTAAAACGTGTTTTTATGCTCCCAGGAGATGGTTTTTCTAGCAGTTCAAAAATGAACTTATATGTAAAAAATGAAATTATAGTGTAAAAAGCTTTTTCACATCTCCATGTCACATGACGGCTAAAGTGGCTCCCGAGTCTCTGGATCCAGACCAATAGTTTCTCCACTGAACAGTTTTGGTTGCCATTGCTACAGTTCACATCCATGACAATTGAACAGGGGAGGTTTTATTTACCACATCAGGTAACATTATATAAAGCTGGTAATGCATAAATAATAAGGTTTTTTTAAGTGACATCTACATTACAATTTGTGGTGGTAACAGCTAGCTGACACTTTAACTACTTATATTCAGATTAACTTGATTTCTGACCTAACACAATATAGTCTTAAAGCTGAATTATGGTTCTGCAACAAATCAACGCCATGCCTACGCCACAGGTTGCGCCGTGTCGCGCACCCCACGCCGCAAACCACACCATGCCTGACGCGCACCTCCCACAAATTGTAACTACGCGTCGAGAGGTCGCAGACCGACTCAGACCGAGAGGGCTGTGATTGGGTCGCTTAGTAGCAACGCATTTCCGGTTTCTGGTTAGTGAAGCAGTCGTGAACTTTCAGTGCTCTTTTCTTCGTGTATGTGCGATTTCTTTTGTTTTGTTTTTTTGCACAATAATTGTCCTTATCGCTTTGATTCACTGTGACTGGAAAAGTCGGATAAACCATTCAGGAAAAGATCGCGACCCCCTAGCGGTCGTGGGTGGCACCGTGGCGAAATGGAGTGACGGAGAAGTCCGAAGGCTTCACGACGGCGTCATGGTGACGGCGTGTGCTCTGCGTTGGTGTAACGCGGAACCATAATTCAGGCTTTAGCCAACAGTTAGCCTACTGTGGCAGATTCCTAGGCAACCAATCAACCCACCGCCAGTCACTCTTTCAGTTCCAGTTTGGTATTGATCTGATATGGATATGGATAGACAGATTTTATCAGAATGCATGAAAGGTTAGCTAGCCTCACAGGTTAGCAACAGCATTTGTCCAGTTCTTTTTTATACATTCTATACATCTTTTTATAAATTTTTTATACATTTCTTTTCTTTTCATGCAAGAAAAGAAAGCATGGGCTACACATGCCCCCTCTGGCCAACCGGGGCGCCAGATGGGGTGGGGAGGATCCGGCCGGAATAACGTGATCCTTCCACGCGCTACGTCCGGCCGGAGAAACCCCACCCTGTCTGGTGAAAAGATGCGGCCTGCTCACTCCTCAGGTTAAGGAGGAGACCTGAGCTCAGTGCAGGGCCCTCCCGGGGTTGGTAGAGGATGGCAATGCACAGGACTGTCAGTAGGTAGGAGCACGGGGTGGTAAAAATGGGAAAAAACCGGGATAAAAAAAATATTAAAAAAAAAAAAAAAAAAGAAAAGAAAGCATGACTTCATTGTATAACAAGCATCTTAATGGAAATGCAGTCTTTTCATGGTTGAGATTTATTCATCCCCCCATTGGTTAACCTCTGCTTTATGTATATTGGGTCGTGGGGGCAGCAGGCTACCCAGAGAAGCCCAGACTTCCCTCTCCCGGCCATCTGCCCCAGCTCCTCAGGGGGAATGTCTTCAGTGCAACGACAAAAAAGACATTCATTCATTAATTCGTTCAATACTGAGGCATTCCCAGGCCAGCCGAGAAACAAAATCTCTCACCTTGTCGGACATGCCCCGAAACACCTCCGAAGGGAGACACCATGGGGCATCCTCACCAGATGCCCAAACTACCTCAACTGGCTCCTCTTGATGAGGAGGAGCAGTGACTCCACCTCAAACTACTCCCAGATGACTGAACCCCTATCTCTGAAAGAAAGTCCTTTGGCCACCAAACCAGACTACTACCATTCCCTGGCTGCACCTAGAAATTCTGACCATGAAGGTTATGAACAGAATCGTGACCGAGGGAAGCCCTGACAGAGTTCACATTTTACCTCGAACAAATCTGACTTGCTGCCAGTAATGCGAACCAGGCCCTCAAGGCCTTTTTACAGGGGTGAGATAGCTTGTAGCAATGGACCCAGTACCCCCACAAGGTGCCCCAAGGGAGTTTGCCTCTGAACTGGTTCAGGCAAACTCCCATGGTCCCTCCAGGACCTTAGCCAGGATATATGGCTGGTTTAGGGTTTTCACAACAAGAGTGGAACGCACGTTGTTCCTCCAGAATCTGATGTTCAACAATCAATCAGAATGTCTTCTCCACCACCCCTGCAGTGACCTCACCAGGGAGTCTGAGGTGTGATTCCCCTGTAACTGGAACACACCCTCCCGCCTTCCTTTTTCAAACAAATCCAGAGGGACCGCCCCTGATGTCCACGCAATGTTGCAGAAATGTGCCAACCAAGACAGCCCTACAACATCCAGAGCCTTGATGAACTCTGGGCAGGAGTTGAGTGGCTCCCCTCAGGACCCCGGCTTCGCAGTCCCAGCTGCAGGACACAGAGGAGAAGAGAGACCTTTTTTCCCCAGGGCTGTCCAGCTCTTCAATTCCTGGACACTGTTGCCATGCACCACTATCACTTATTATTCAGTATCTGCCTACTTGCACACAGCTCCGTATGTATATACAGTGGGGCAAAAAAGTATTTAGTCAGCCACCAATTGTGCAAGTTCTCCCACTTAAAAATATGAGATATACCTGTAATTTTCATCATAGGTTCACTTCAACTATGAGAGACAGAATGGGGAGAAAGAATCCAGGAAATCACATTGTAGGATTTTTACTGAATTAATTGGTAAATTCCTTGATAAAATAAGTATTTGGTCACCTACAAAGGAGCAAGATCTCTGGCTTTCACAGACCTGTAACTTCTTCTTTAAGAGGCTCCTCTGTCCTCCACTCGTTACCTGTATTAATGGCACCTGTTTTAACTGGTTATCAGTATAAAAGACACCTGTTTTAACTGGTTGTCATTATAAAAGACCCCTGTCGACAACCGCAAACAGTCACACTCCAAACTCCACTATGGCCAAGACCAAAGAGCTGTCAAATGACGTGAGAAACTAAGTTGTACACCTGCACCATGCTGGGAAGCCTGAATCTGCAATAGGTAGCAGCTTTGTGTGAAGAAATCAACTGTGGAAGCAATTATTCGAAAATGGAAGAGATACAAGACACTGATAATCTCCCTCCATCTGGGGCTCCAAGATCTCACCCCGTGGGGTAAAATTGATCACCAGAACGGTGAGTAAAGTTCCCAGAACCACACGGGGACCTAGTGAAGGACCTGCAGAGAGCTGGGACCAAAGTAACAAAGGAACCATCAGTAACACACTACGCCACCAGGGACTCAGATCCTGCAGGGCCAGACGTTCCTCCTGCTGAAGACAGTACATGTCCAGGTATGAAGTTTGCTAGAGAACATTTGGATGATGCACAAGAGGATTGGGAGAATGTTATACACCATACGTACTGTGAAGCATGGGGGTGGAAACATCATGCTTTGGGGATGTTTTTCTGCAAAGGGACCAGGACGACTGATCCATGTAAGGGAAAGAATGAATGGGGCCATGTATGGTGAGATTTTGAGTGAAAACCTTCTCCAGGACCATTTTGCCTTGGTTTCCCCTGACAACAAATCTCCAGGGGTCACTTGAGAACACAGAAGTGGGAGTGGTAGCCTAGTGGTTACAGAGGTAGGCTGATGTCTGGAGGACCCAGGTTCAAGCACCTGGATTGCAACCGAGGTCAACCACATTGGGCCCTGAGCAAGGCCCCTTCTTGCTCCCCGGGCGCTGTAGAAATGGCTGCCCACTGATCATGGGTTAAATGCAGAGAAAGAGTTTCCCCATTGTTGGACTAATAAAGGAAAGTTATTATTATTACAACTAAATTCCACATTGATGAGGTAGCGACCTGAACATTTGTAGTTTTTCACCATCTTTGTGCTGGAAACAGTTATAACAAAGATGCAGTTCAGAAAAGCCATGTGCTGGACTGATCATTAATGCTAATTTATGAAAGCCATCTGCTGTTGTGTTTCAGCCTGTGAGCATATGGAAGAAGACATCGTAGAGCTGCTGCTGAAGTCTGGAGCTCAGGTGAATCGCTTGTACAGTCAGGGAGGAAATATTATTCATGAAGCCTGCAGACATGGAAGTGTGAACATCTGCAAGATGCTATTGGACGCTGGAGCAGACATGAACGCCAGAAACATGTACGGCATCCAGCCATTCTTCATCGCAGCTCAGCACGGCCATGCAGGAATCATCAATCTGCTGGCACAGAGAGGTCGGTCCTGCTCAGGATCAAACCGTTGTTGCGTGTTCCTCAGCTTCATATGTACACGTGTTTTTTCAGGTGCAGATATAAATGGACAGGCTGGAGATGGAGCTTCGCCTCTCTATGAAGCCAGCAAGAACGGTCACATCCCCGCAGTGATGGAGCTGCTGCAGCTGAAAGCCGACGCCAACCGAGCCAACAAATCGGGTCTGCTGCCTCTACATGTGGCTGTCAGGAACAACCACCCACGGTCTGAACCCTCGCAGGCTTCACTGCACGTGAATCGCAGAGGTTGAACCGGGACTTAATTTTTATGTGTCTGGTTTGCACTGGATGCAGAGACCAACATCAGAAAAATAATTATATCATTGTATTTTTCTTTAACTGTCATACACTCACTGGACACTTTATTAGCTACACCTGTCCAACTGGCCATTAACGCAAATTTCTAATCAGCCAATGACATGGCAGCAACTATGTCCATTTAGGCATGTAGACATGGTCAAGACGATCTGCTGCAGTTCAAACCAGCATCAGAATGGGGATGAAAGGTGATTTAAGGTGACCTTGAACGGGGGCCAGACGGGCTGGGGACCCTCCTGGCCTTCAGCAGGACGGTCCCCCCTTATGATCCAGGTCCTGCTCAAGGTTTCTTTTCTCCTAAAGGGGAGTTTTTCTTGCCACTGTTTGGCTTAAGGTTTTTCTCCCACTAGGGGAGTTTTTACCTGGCAGTGTTTATTTTTATCTAATTATTGCTCGGGGGTCATGTTCTGGATCTCTGGAAAGAGCCTAGAGACAACTTCTGTTGTAATAGACGCTATATAAATAAAATTTAATTGAATTCAGTATTTCAGAAACTGCTGATATACTGGGATTTTCACGTACAACCATCTCTAGGGTTTACAGAGAATGGTCCGAAAAAGTGAAAATATCCAGTGAGTGGCAGTTCAGTGGGTGCAAATGCCCTGTTGAAGAGAAGGAGAATGTTCCCAACTGGTTGGAGCTGATAAAAAGGTCACAGTAACTCAAATAACCACTCGTTAAAACCGAAGTATGCAGAAGAGCATCTCTGAACCCACAACACGGAGGCGGATGGGCTACAGCAGCAGAAGGCCACACCGGGTCACTACTGTCACTTGGACTTTGTTCTTCCCCTTCAGGTGGATCTTCAGGTTCTGTCTTGCACCTTTCCGGTACATTGCTGTGGCCCATTGCCTCGCAGCCTCTCCATAGTTACCATTTGCTTGCAGGATCCCAAGGTGTTTGTAGTAGCAACACGGTGTCTTAGTTGTTAGCGCTATTGCCTCATAGCAAGAATGTTCCTGGTTGGACTCCCCGCAGTATTGTGGACCTGGAAAGACAAGGTCACAACCAACTGTCCATTGGAAATATGATGTACTTTAGACTTTACCGACTTTAGGCGTAATGGAGAACATTCACATTCCCAACGAGAAGCTGCTGACATACATTTGTGTTTTGTTTTTTTGTTTATAAGGTTGTTGCATCGTTGTGAGGACATCCTGGAGTTTATTTTGTTACTCAACTAGCTCCGGGTTGGAGAATCCCTTTAATTCTGAGGAAAGTTTTGAATGCAAAGCTCCATGATGACACAGAAGAATGACAACACTGCTGCTGTGGCTGCTCTTTGCTTTTCCATCATTATTTTGTAATTTGTTTGTATTGACTAAAAAGCTGTGGTTAAAAACAAAAGCCCAGTGGGACTCCTTATAGGTGGTTTGTGTATCTTCAGGATCGTGTCGCTGCTGATCCCAGTCACAAGCAGGACCAGAGTCCGGAGGTGTGGCCTCAGTCCTCTGCACATCGCTGCAGAGAGAAACCGAGACACAATCATGGAGCTTCTGATCGAGTCTGGCTTCGACGTCAACGCTAAGCTGTCAGATGAACGCTCCAGGATGTACGTGGACAAGCGGAGCACTGTGCTCTACACCACCGTCTATAACGGGAACTTTGAGGCTGCAGAGATGCTGCTGGAGGCTGGAGCCAACCCCAACCTTGACATCTTCAACCCACTGCTCATCGCTGCCCGGTTCGGCTGGGTGGACATGGCCGAGCTGCTGGTGAGGTACGGCGCCGACGTGAACGCTCGGATGTCCACACAGCCGTCCTTGTTCCCGGCTGCCATCCTGCTTGGCATGCAGTCTCTGCGCATGCTCAAACTGCTGCTGGACCACGGCTGTGACGCCCGGCTCTGCTTTGACTGTCTGTATGGACAGAAACCACACCCACCCGCCAGGCCACAACGACGTCCTATAGAACACCTGCAGTCGCACGATGATTCACTGTCAAAGCACTGCATCCAGGCAAGTCTTAACATACAAAACACAGATTCACGTTAGTGCAGATGGCTGAGTAACACAATGGGTGGTGTCGTTTCAGTACTGTGAGGCCATCTCGACCTGCCGGATGTCCGGTCCCATTACCAAGATGCTGTTGGACTACGTTGGTCACATCCGGCTCTGCTCGCGGCTGCTTGCGATTCTGGAGGGTCTCAGTGAATGGGCAGACATAAAACTCAAAGCTTGTAAGAAACAAAAACATCTCCAACGCCTGCCAGTTTACATCCAAGTTGTTATCCTCCTTTATGAAATCAAACAAAATGTTGAACTTTTACATAGAAATGAAAAGAATCAAAAGTCGGCACCCTTTTTTTAAAAAAAGAAACCACATATTTGGTTCAGTGGTTTTTTCGATTTTTGAAAAACTTTGAAGTGTTTGTAGTTTAGTTAACAATTTGATTTCAAAAGAGCTTAGGTGTCCGTTTCAAGCAGCAGGTGGACACAAGCGCAGACGAGACAAAAGTTTATTATTAAACCTGAATGCGGTAAGACGCATGCAGAGGCACAGGTGTGGACTGACCTCACAAGAAATGAGGACCAAACAATATGACACAGAGATGATGAAGGTGATGAGGGCACAGGTGTAGTCTGTGATGAGGAGAACTAAGGAATGCTGGTAGTTGTAGTGTTAGGACCGGTGATTGGAAGGCTGGCAATGCGATCGTGGTAGCATTGGAGGAGCAGGAAAAAAAAGGCAGAAAAGCAGAAGAAAATATGTACTACAATGACCAATCAATAGTGTAGTCTTTAGCTGTGTCTGCTTAATCAGGGTTCCATCCATCCATCCATCCATCCATCCATCCATCCATCCATCCATCCATCCATCCATCCATCCATCCATCTATCCATCCATCCATCCATCCATCCATCCATCCATCCATCCATCCATGCCTGGTTTCTACTTGGTCTTTACCTGGTTTCTACATTTTCTCTACCTACTCTCTACTGGGGTTCTGCATGGTCTCAATTGGGTTCCTATCTGGTCTCTACCTGGTCTTTGTTGGTTCTCTATCTGGTTTTTACATTGTCGCCACCTGGTTTTTTACCTGGTTTCTGCCTGGTCTCTACCTGTTTTTTTACCTGGTCTCTAATGGCGCTTTTACACTAGTACCTACTCAGCCCGACTAGACTCGCCACGCCTCGTCTCGACTTGACTCGCCTTGCCCTCGTTTCTTTTTTTTAAATTCCCAGATTAGAAGTAGGCGGGGTTGGAGCGAAGCTGCTGTCACGTACTTGATTGTGCGATTGGGCCAACCCCCCGACCAATCGGTGGCATGTAGTGTGATGATGTCAGATACAGCCCGACTGAGCTAGAACCTCGGCAGAATAGATACAGAAAAAGTATCTACTCGGCACGTGGAAAGCCGCCAAACCGAGCCGAGTCGTGCTGAGTAGGTACTAGTGGAAAAGCGCCATAACTGGTCTCCACTATGTCTCTACTGGGTCTCTCCCTGGTTTCTAACTGGACACTGAAACCCGTTTGGTTCTGTTGTGACTGAAACATTGGTGCTTTTCTTCTTGCTGTGTTCTGGCTTTAGATCCTCCTCATCCTTTGATGCAACTCTGCAGGCTGAAGATCCGACAGCTGCTCGGAATCAGACGACTCAGACATCTCCACACTCTGCCGATTCCCAGCAGACTCATTCGCTTCCTGCAGTACGATGTCAGGGGTTTTCTCAGCTGAAGTCACCTGATACAGCCTAGTCAACCCACCTGATGAGGATAATAACATTATAAGATGATATGAACAACACCAAACACCTGAAACTGTTGGTTCTGGTCCAGTTGTCTGTTCACTGTCACCAGAACCAGAATGGGATTAAGAGCAAAAAGTCATAAAAAGGTGTTTTGACATGAACTTCAATGCAACTACAATCTAACTTCACATTGCTCAGCGTCAAACTGAAGCTCACCTTAGGCAGTAGCTAAATGTAACATGTGATTTTGTAAGTCAGTCGGAATCACAGAGTCAGAGAGTCATTCTTTGAAAGTTTTCATGGTGTTGCAACAACTTTTAAGGCAAGGCAAGGCAAGTTTATTTATATAGCACAATTCAACACAAGGTAATTCAAAGTGCTTTACATCAACATTAAAAGCGGCAAGACACAATTTAAACATAAATAACAAATAAAATGAAATAAAATGATAAGAAAAGAGGTAAAATAATAGAAAAGCACAAGTTGTTAAAAAGTAAGGGCAGTAGAGTCCAGCAGGTACACAGTGATTTGGGATGCCTCAATTCCCGGGCCTCTAACCCAGCTTTATCCGTACACCCGTACATCTCATCTGTTCACAAATAGTCTGTGTGTGTGTGTGTGTGTGTGTGTGTGTGTGTGTGTGTGTGTGTGTGTGTGTGTGTGTGTGTGTGTGTGTGTGTGTGTGTGCGTGCGTGCGTGCGTGCGTGCGTGCGTGCGTGCGTGCGTGCGTGCGTGCGTGCGTGCGTGCGTGCGTGCGTGCGTGTGTGTGTGAGTGCGTGTGCACACGCTCAGTCAGGGTTTGGTTAAACCTTAAATACTGCCTGTACCGACTGAAGAGCCAGTCAGTGTTGTACTCACATCAGTAGAGATGGGAATCGAGAACCGGTTCTTTTTCAGAACCGGTTCCCAGTGTTTCAATTCTTTGGAATCGTTTACTTATTATTTAAACGATTCCCTTTTCGATTCCAGAATGATGTCATCACGCATGTTGCGTAACATGCGTAAGCTTGCAGTCGATAGTAGACATGGCGCCCAAGCGATACAGACGTACGAAAGTCTGGTTATATTTCCGTAAAAAAGACGATAACAGGCTAATTTGCAATACTTGCTAAGTGAATATTTCGTTAAAGGGAGGAAAAAACATGCAAAAATATTTGCGCACACAGCAGCAATAATGATCAAGGAATGTGGCGTTTTCCAGCATCAGCAACGTTAGCATGTCCTTGGCTAATACTAATGCAGGTAACTAATTAACTAGTGAACACTCCCTATCATATTAGCGCCATTTGCCTCATTGTTGTCCTTTTTCTCCAAAAGGGAAGCGATAAGGGAATTGTTAAAGAACCGAATCGGTAAGCAGAATGGAAAATGGAATTGGGATCGTAAAAATCATATCAATTCCCATCCCTACTCATCAGCGTATGTATTGATGACTGCTTGCAAGTAAAACTTCTACACGAGACGTCAGTGAATCTACTTAATTCATAGAGATTTTACTAACAGGCGCTAAAACTAACCTAAAACTATGAGATCAACATGGAAGGAGCCGAGATGGTTGCTGTGCTTACAGGCTCTGCAGAGGGTAGTGATGGATGAGAAGAGGAGACTCAAACTCAAAGAAACATTGAGAGACTGTCATGGTCTAGGATTTCTGTTGGTTTTGGGATTTCTTTTGTTGTGTTTTATGGCGTTCTTTAGGTTTGTTCTTGTGTTTGTGACTTGTTTCCTGTTTTATTTTGAATGTGTGTGTCTTTGTGTGTTTAGTTATTTTTTTGGACTTCCATGATCCTGATTGTGTCTCATCAGCCCCCGTGAGGATGTAACTGTGTTGTCTTTTTTTCTGATGCCGTCTGCCTTACATCATGTTTTGACTTTTCTTTGTTTCCTGTTAGAGGCCTTTTTGCATTTTTATTTTGGATTCCTGCTGGGCAGCGTTTATTTGTTAAAATAAAGGACTTTTCTTACCTCCTGTGGATCTCCTGCATTTGGGTCCTCTCAACTCACCTCCTAACAGAGGGCAGCACGTCTTCTCGTGTCTAAAGCAGACCCAAACAGTACAGTCAACACAACTCCATCCTAGCATTTTCTTGGGGTCACGCTGAAGTACCGAACCCCAGCACCGTAGAGGTTCTTGAGATGTGTCACTGCAGACAAGTTCCTGATAATGAACACTAAGACTGATATGAAAGAATGCAATTAGTAAGTCCCAAAGGCTGCAAATATAACGCACAGTGTTTGTAAACCAGAGGTTCACATACACTGTGTAAAAAGACACATTACCTTTTTTGTCTCTCTGTCTGAAGTTAAATCAGACTAAACCTCTCCCGTTTCAGGTCAGTCAGGATTACCAAATTTATTTCATTTTGCTAAATGCCATAATAATGAGAGAGAGAATTTCTTAAAGAATTGTATATTACCTTCTTTGAGGTACTATGTCTTTAAACAACGTGGGGAAGCCCAGATGATGATGTTATGGCTTTGGAAGCTTCTGATAGGTTAACTGACACCATATGAGGTAATTGAAGGCACACCTTGGGATGTATTTTAAGACTACACCTCAAACACTCTGCTTCCTTGTTTGAAATCATGAAAAATCAAAAGAAATCAGCCAAGAAATCAGGGAGAGAATTGGGAGCTCCACAAGTCTGGTTCATCCATGTTGTGATGATGTTTCAGGACATGATGTTTGAAGGTGCCACATTCCTCTGTTCAAACAATTATATGCAGGTATAAACATCATGGAATGTCCAGCCATCACACCACCCAGGAAGGAGACGGCCTCTGTGTCCCAGAAATGAACGTGTTTTGTCTGAAATGTACAAACCGGATTCGGTCGAAGTTGGGAAATTGTGTAAAATGTAAATAAAAAAAAATACAACGATTTGAAAATCCTTCTCAACTTATATTCAATTGAATACACTACAAAGACAACATATTTAATGTTCAAACTGATAAACGTAATTGTTTTTTGCCAAATAATAATTAACTTAGAATTTCATGGCTGCAACACGTCCAGTAGAAGTTGGGAAAGGTGGCAATAAAAAAATACTGAGAATATGAGTTTGTTCAAAAAAGTGTTCAAAAATGAATGTCAGGACACACTCAGCTGTCTTTCTGGTGTTTTAATAAAAAGAGCATTCATGAATGGAGATCACACAGAGCTGCCTGATCAGATGAGCAGTCAGCCATGAAATGAACTGGAGATGTTTAGGGACACGCTATCTTATAGTTTCAGCCAGGCTGGGAACAAAAGACAAAATATATATATATATCACCCTGACAACCATGCCAGGCACTGTGTCAAAAGGAGCTTGACCTCGGCTCTTCGGCAGCATAGGAATGTTCACTTGAAAACAGGATTGTGCCTTAGTCTTAAAACATACAAGACAAAATATATATGTTATACCAACATTTCCCATTACAGCTCATCAAACACCTATTTGGAACATCCCACATGTGATCAGGCTAATTGGGAACAGGTGGGAACCATGATTGGGTATAAAAGGAGCCTCCCCAAACATGCTCAGTCATTCACAAGCAAGGATGGGGCGAGGGTCACCACTTTTTTATTGAGCTTTATTTCGAATATGCAAATTAGAAAGAACAATACTAAAAAGTAAAAAAAAAAAAAAAGAAGTACAAATACATATATATATATATATATATATATATATATATATATATATATATATATACATACATATATGTATATATAGTGGTGCATGTCCATATATACGTGCACATACACTCATACGTACATATACACATACATACATATATACATACATATATATACACACACACACACACACACACACATACACATACTGTGTGTGTGTGTGTGTGTGTGTATATATACTATATATATACTTTGTCCACAACTGCGTGAGAAAATAGTTGAACAGTTTAAGAACAACATTTCTCAAAGCAAAATTGCAAGGAATTTAGAGATTTCAACATCTACGGTCCATAATAACATCAAAAGGTTCAGAAAATCTGATGAAATCACTGCACGTAAGCGCCACGGCCGGAAACCAATACTGAATGACCGTGACCTTCAATCCCTCAGACGGCACTGCCTTAAAAACCGACATGAGTGTGTAAAGGATATCAACAAATGGGCTCAGGAAAACTTCAGAAAACCACTGTCAGTAAATACAGTTCGTCACTACATCAATAAGTGCGGGTTAAAACTCTACCAATGGAAAAGTGTTTTGTGGTCTGATGAGTCCACTTTTCAGATAGTTTTTGGAAACACTGGACGTCGTGTCCTCCGGACCAAAGAGGAAGTACATACAAAAAAGTACATACAGATTTTGGAGCAACATATGCTGCCATCCAAGCCACGTCTTTTTCATGGACGCCGCTGCTTATTTCAGCAAGACAATGCAAAGCCACATTCTGCACGTGTTACAACAGTGTGGCTTCGAAGTAAAAGGGTCCAGGTTCTCCCCTGGCCCGCTTGCCGTCCAGACCTGTCTCCCATTGAAAATGTGTGGCGCATTATGAAGCGTAAAATACGACAGAGAACACCCCGGACTGTTGAACAACTGAAGCGGTTCATCAAGCAAGAATGGGAAAGAATTCCACATGAGAAGCTAAAAGAATTAGGCCCTGTCCCAATACTCCCACTACCCCTATTTTTCAGCCCTACCCTTAAATTTTGCGCGTTCCCGTGAGGGTATTGGTGTCCCAATTCCTCTTTTCACCTAGGGGTAGTGGAGAAAAGTAGTATAGTGGGTATGAATCTGGCCCTGCGGATCGAGGGTTTTCGGATGCACCCTAGGTGAACTAGGGCCAGAAAAATTTCCCAGAATGCTTTTCGTCGTCATTTGCGGACTGAATCAAAAAAAAAAAACATGACGGACATTTCTTATTTTTTAGTGAATAAAATCAATATTTTGAGGTAGTTTTAGTTTTGATTACATTTCTAGCGAGAAATATATATTTTACTTTCATAATATTCACTCAGTGAATGTACATAATCACTCGTTTGCCTGTTGTTGCCAAGTCTTTTTCAAACCTCGCCAGAATAAAGGCTGATTTATGGTTCCGCGTTACACCAACGCAGAGCCTATGGCGTAGGTTACACGGCAACGTGCGCCGTAAGCCGTACCCTATGCCGTACCCTACGCCGTACCCTACGCCATACCCTACGCCGTACCCTACGCCGTAAGCTCTGCGTCGATTTAACGCAGAACCATAAATCAGCTCCCGTGCCGGCAGGCAGGCAGAAATCCTGACAGGCGTAGCTGCAGGTTTCTCCCCGGGACGACGGCGCAGGTTGACCTGGCGATAACGTCTGTATGTGAGCTGCTGCTGCTCCGAGCCGGCAGCTCTTATCATCTTATCATTTCTTAACAGGCGTTATTACTTTTACGCCTGAAAAAATATTAAAACTTAATAAAGTGGCATATTAACAGCGCTACAGCTGAAATAAAACTGCTCTTGGATCTCAGCTTCCTGATTTTAGGGGTGGTGCTGAAAGTAGGGGTAGGGGGGGTATTGGGACAGGCCCCTGGGAAGATTTCAAGTGCCCTAAAATCTGTGGCTTCTTTTTTTGGGGTAGTGGTAGTGAGGGAGGGTTAGTGGTAGAAAGTAGGGTTAGTGGAAGAAAGTAGGGGGGTGTATTGGGATTGGCCCTTAGTCTCCTCTCTTCCAAAATTTTTTCAGTGTTATTAAAAGGAAAGGTGATGTAACGAAGTGGTAAACATGCCCTTTCCCAACTTCTACTGCATGTGTTGCAGCCATGAAATTCTAAGTTAATTATTATTTGAAAAATAAAATAAAGTTTATGAGTTTGAGCATTAAATATGTTGTCTTTGTAGTGTATTCAATTGAATATGGGTTGAAAAGGATTGTCAAATCATTGTATTTTGTTTTTATTTACATTTTACACAATTTCCCAACTTCAACTGAAACCGGTTTGTACAAATCAACCCCAGAACAAAAGCTAAAAACCTTGTGAAGATGCTGGATGAAGGTTGTAAGAAAGAGTCATTATCGACATTGAAACGAGTCCTGCATGAGTCCAGCGAGAAAGAAGCCATTACTCCTAAAGAAACATAAAAAAGCCAGATTACAGTTTGTGACAAAGACCTTAACTTCTGGAGACATGTCCTGTGGTCTGATGAAGCTAAAGCCTGATTTAAGGTTCTACGTTAAACCAACGTAGAGCCTACGCCGTTGCCGTGACGCCATCGTGAACCCTTCGGACTTCTCCGTCACTCCATTTCGCCGCGGTGCAATACCCCCCCAGAGCACTAGTTGATACTTTATTTAGCTTCCGGCTTTCCCGGTCACAGTGAATCAAAGAGATAAGGACAACTATTGTGCAAAAAAACAAAACAAAAAAAATCACACACACACGGAGAAAATAGCGCTGAAGGTTCACTACTGCTTCATGAACCAGAACCGGAAATGCGTTGCTACCAAGCAAATCAATCACAGCCCTCTCGGTCTGCGTTGGGTCTGCGTCGCCGCGACGCGTAGTTACAATTTTTGGGAGGTGCACGTCAGGCTACGGCGTAGGCTACGGAGAGACTCCCACGTAGCCGCGTACCCTATGGAGTAGGTTTAATGCAGAACCATAATTCAGCCTTAAGGTGGAGCTGTTTGGTGCCATAATGTCCAACGTTACATTTGGAGGAAAAAGGGGGAAGCTTGTAAACCTGAGAACAACATACCAACTGTGAAGCACGGAGGTGGCAGCATCATGTTGTGGGGCTGTTTTGCTCCTGCAGGAACTGGAACTCTTCATGAAATAGACAGCATCATGAAGAAAGAACTTTACATGGAAATATTAAGGCAACTTCAGCCAGGAAGCTTAAACTTGGGCACAACTGGGTCTTCCAAATGGACAATGACACCCTTGGTGTTATCAGCCGGCTCGGTATAGTTCTGATACAGGTCCACAGATGTCCTGAGGGGAAGGGGAGGGCTAGTGGTGCAGAGCAGAGCGTCTTTTTTTCATTCATCCAGGGAGATTATTGCTAGACCAGTTGCCAAGCCACTCTGTCAAGGTCAGATTATAGAATCAACAATTGTCATTTGGGTTGTAATGGGAAATTTTGGTATAACAATATTTTTTGCCTTGTATGCTTTAACACTAATGCACAAATCCTGTTTTCAAGTGAACATTCCTCGGCAAGGTCTTACTCCTTTGACACAGAGTCTAGCATGGTTGCCAGGGTGTCTAGTTGTTCCCAGCCTGCCCATTATAAGATAGCGTGTGCTTAAACATTGCTAGGGCATTACTGGCTGACTGAGCACCTGTTCAGATCGGCACTGTATGACCCTCCATTCATTGAATGTTTCTCTTTTCATTAAAACTCCAGAAAGACTGCTAAGTGTGTCCTGAGATTCATTTTTGAACACCTTTATTGAACAAACAACAATTTTTGCCACCACAATTTGGCGACCACGAAGGGACCCCATCTGTGAGCGGATTATTTTTTTTTTCCTCTGGATTGAAGGTGATTAAAGTGCATGCAACAACCTCGTACTCCCCCATCAAGTGAAGGTCGAGAAGAGGGCCTGACGTCCGGAGAATTTGAGAGAGTCCCCTCACCGATTGGGGTGTAGCGAACCCGGTGGCTTAAGAAACACCTCGCTGTTCTTTCGGGTGAGTTTTGAGGAAAGAAACAGCCGAAATAAGCTGCGCGCGACAGTCTCCTCGCTACCTACTGAATCGGCAGTAGTGTCGGCAGACTTGCCGGATACTCAGCTTCCATACAGGCGGAGGCCTTGTGTCAGAGAGTGGTAGACTTACTCCAAGTTTGGAACTTGGGGTCTCTGGGTTCGGGGAATCTAGAGTGACCAGGCTGGGTCTGGGGGCGACTTAGTGCCTTATAAATACTAAGACAGGTGAAGGAAAAGTTTGTGTTTTGTCTGAGCTGTCTGTTAATGTCTGGCATAACAATTTTGACTGTCTGGAGAACAAAAATAATTTTGAAAAGTAATTAAAGTTGGTATCTCGGCTTTTCCTGTTGACAAAGTCAAATCGGCTTTTTCCCTCTAGCTGCGTCTGGAATCCGGTTTAAGTTAAAGGGTAAATTTAAAATTAAAATTTAGCAGTGCTATTTTTTATTTTCTGTTTTAGAGATTATCCATATTGTGGTTATTCTAAAATCAAAACTAAATTTATTGTGCTTAAAAATCTTTAAGCAGATTTGGAAGCAAACGGGTAATCGTAAGTACTACCTTAACTGCTTCTGTAGGATTTAAAAGATTCAGTACTCACAGATGGGGAGTGCAGTAAAATCTAAACCTTGACTCCTTCTCATTTTTTTTTCATCTTCCTATCTCCGTCAGCGAGCTGCGCGAGTGTTCAGGCTTCTGTGACATCACAGACCCTGATAAGAGTAAACCTTGAGTGGCCCATTGTTTTCCTTTCGTGAAAATTACACTTGCAAACATCTGAGAAAATCAACTATGGGGGCAAGTTTAAACAAACCTTCTGGCAGTAATCTTTCCGAAGGACCAGATTTGTCAGCCCCAAATGTGAGATATATGTAAGAACTATGGAAAAGAATAAAACCCACAACCTTTGTTGGATCTGTGGGTCAGACAACTTAAATTTCCAAAAACAGGAAGCCTGAGCGTTAAACAGCTGGAGGCTTTGCATGTTAAACTTGAGATGACTGAGGACCAGTTATCACTCACTAAAAAGAAAAAGAAAAAACAAATTGAGATAGATTGAAAGGCAGACACCCAAACAGACTGCACCCCAGTGTGTGAAGCTGGACCCGGACTTGGACTCTGCCCCACCCGCCCCACCCCCAACCAGCGCCCAGACCTCAAGCAGAAGCATCAGCACCCGGACCTCAACCAGTTGCGCCTCTTCCCCCCCCCGCTGCCCACAACCCCACCCGTGGGAGCACCCCTCCCCCATCTTCACCCGTTTCACCCATCGAAAAGATGAGGAAAAGTGCTGGAAAGACTGGCCGTCTAGAGGACATTTTTGACTGGCAGAAAGCCTGCGTTCACCAGGAAAAGGATGAGACTGTTGCTGCATTCCTGCAAAGGCTGAAAGAGAGTGCAGCAGGTGGGGCAGAACACGTGAGGGCCCGTGACGTCACAGACCGCCGCCGTGGCCAGAGACGGGAAAGAGGCCAGAGACGCAGAAGAAGGAGACTGACTAGGGGTTGGGGGGGAGAGCCGACGGGGGGTCCGGTGGACACGCGAGACCGGCTGAGGGATCTGCAGAACACGTGAGCACCCAAATACACAAATCCACATACACGCAAGAACCTTGTTTTTCATTTATTGTAATAATTAATCTGATCATCGACCAGTATTTTGGACAACTGTGCCGTAGTTTTGTGGGAGCTAATAATTTTCACTTTTTGTTGCCAAAAAACGCAATTTTTTTTCCACAAAGGAAACGTTAATCAAGCAGACAATCCTAAGTACCCCCTGACCGCCTCAAAGATTTAACAGGAACATTTAACAGCAACTTGCAGGTCTAGATTGTTTAGGTGTGTGTACACAACGTCCAAAGGGAAGGAAATCAACACACTCGTCTGTATAAGATTATAAAGTAATTTATTAAAAAAATTGGAATTGAGTATTGTGTCAGGAGAGATTATTCATGACGTGTGGGTACACACCCCACTGCTGTTGTAGCTGCTTGCCCGTAATCAGTATCCTCTCAGACGTGATAATTAATGAATAAAGAACTTCCAGTTACGTGAACACAATTGTAAAATTAAATAGGTGTCAGTTATTTTACTCATGCCGAACTGTTAGGGCCAAATCCACAAAAGGATTGCGCGGCTTTTGCGGCCGCTAAACCGGTGCAAATGAGACAAAAAGAGAGCGTCTAACTCACAAAGCACCCGCAAAGGGGGAATTGCTCCACAAACTGCGCTGCCAAGCAAATAGTGGTATTGTGCGCCTGTGCCATTTGCATGCATGCAAATTAGGTAATATTCATACATTCGGCGCAAAATTGCCCCCTTTCTATGCAAATAAGCCTCATTGCAAAAAGCGCCTAATTCACAAAGGCCAGGGCTATTTGCCACACGCAAAAATAGTGGAGCAAATACCGTCTTTCAGAAGCGTGTATTAAACTGCGCGCAAACTCCTCATTCACAGGACAGGCTCCTTCACCCTAGGTGTGTGAAGGAACGCTACAGAAGGTCCTTCCTCCCTGCAGCTGTGAGACTACACAACCAGCACTGCTCACAGTAGACCACATACAAACCTGACAATAAATGTACATAAGGGAAATAATGTGCAATCTTTCACTCACTGCAACGTGCAATTATGTATATATATGTGTATATATATATCCATCTGTAAATATCCGTCTGTTATCTTTTTCATATACTAATATCTTATTATTTATCTTTATTCTTCTTCTTCTTATTATTATTATTGTATACCAGTTTACTGTTTATAGTGTTTTATAGTGTGTTATTATTATTACTGTGTTACAACTTTTTTCTATTGTTGCCTCTTGTTTTTGCACTATCCCCTTTGCTGCTGTAAACTGCAAATTTCCCCTCTGTGGGACTATTAAAGGTTTATCTTATCTTATCTTATCTTATCTTCCCCGTCTGTCTCTGTTTCTCTCTCTCAATGTCATTCAAGCCTGTGTGATACTGAATGATATTAAGGGTGAAATCTATAGTCAGACATGACTGTAAACAGTCAGATCAAGTGGGGTTGTGGACTTATCTCGGATTTAAAAATAAAGATAACAGGAGCTCAGGATTCATCCATGTACAGTAAGGGGCTGCTTTATTAAAAACAATTCCACCATATAAACATATAAATCTGTGTGTGTGTTTAACAGCTTAATAATGTCATCACATATCACAACATATATCAGACTTATAATAAAATAGCGCTGATCGTGTCCCTGTGAAGCTCAGCGTCAGTCAGGACTCTCAGCTGCTGCTGGAGATGCAGCCGCTGGACGGGTGGGCTGCCACCCGTCCCTTGAAATACGGAATTGTTACGTAATTGGGAATTAGAATTCATATAAAACAGTTTATTCCGTATTTCACAATCGTCCCATGCGCGTCTGTCGCATACGCACACACTAGTTAAGCCTAATTATGCTTAAATAATAGTCCGCGTTAAATCGACGCAGAGACTACGCCGTAGGGTACGCGGCGACGCGCACTGTACGGTGCGCCAGCCCGTACAGTGCTCTGCGTCGATTTAACGCGGAACCATAAATCATCCTTGAGCAGCATGGAGGGAGGAGGGAGGAGGGGGAGCGGGGCTCTTCGCAGTGTCCTGATGATTTGTAATACAGGCTGAGCCTACCGTTAGTTCTTAAACTGTAAAAAAGCTGGGGGGGACTAAAACATGAGTTTGAAAAGTGGGGGGACATGTCCCCCCTGTTCCCAGTGGAAATTGCGCCCTTGCGCCTCACAGCGTTTTATTTTCACTCGCTTTATTTTTTATTTCTGCAGTTTTCATTGTGGACCAATCTGTGTGCAGAAATATGGAGAACACTGGAAACAGCTCCGCTCACTTACTCAGACAAGTGCAAATTGCACTCAGCCGCAAAACTTTATGGGCGTGTTTGCTCCGGTATATCATTAGAGCAAAATCTTTTGTGAATAGGACCTTAAAGCGGGGCAAATTGCGGGCGCTAATGCAGCGCAATTCACAGCGCTATTTGCGGGCGCAAACTATTCTTTGTGGATTTACCCCTTAGTGAGTTAAAGGCTTCATTATAATACTTTCAGGTGTTAGAACACTGTTGCAGGGGCTGATTTATACTTTTTGTTTTATTCTGCAGCAGGAATACTCTTGCATCACATGCCAGCCTGGAAGGCTTCATTCACAGTCAATTTTTTTTTGCCTTTGTTTTGATGGTAAAACGTAAACGTTCACTCATGTGGGGTCGGCACGACAAAGAATCAAGCAGCCGTGCTGATTTCAGCGACAAGGCTATGGTCCTGGGCCAGTCCGAGGCCCGGTGACGGGTTTCCCCATCAGCTGCCAGGAGGGGCAGCTGACGTAAGAGACACTCCTCTCGATAGATCTAGGGGAATGGGATTTTGTCTGTCTGTTTTGTCTGTGTAAGCTCGAGGGCTGCGCGTTCACGTGGAGCTGCATGGATGAGAGGGAGGTGTTATCTCATTTCCTTTCTGTTGACATTTTTGTTAACATTATGCAAATAACTGGCTTCTTAATGTGGTGTGGTCTGTGTCTGACGAGGGAGATTTTTGTCTGGACGACACAAGAGCTTCAGAGGACGTTTTGGCTAGTGTTTAGAGATGGAATAACGTAGTTTTTTAAAATCATTCTAGGCCCTGAATGGAGGCATGGGGACGTAGAATTGTCAGATTGGGTTGATTCACCATTCGAATGGTTGCAGATTACTTTTGTGATACTGTATTTGACCCGGATTGTATGGAAATGGGATTCTTGCCATTGCGAGTATAAGCTGTGTAGGATTGGGTTGATTGTGACACAGGGGTGGAACATATCAATCATTTTTATTTATTTTGTCTGTCGTGAGGTCACGTACTATCACCAGAGATGAAGCGTTAAAGCTACTCTGGCTCTGTTGACCCTTTTTGGCTGAACAGAGGCATAAAGCCAGCCTGTCCAAACTGCAGTTTGCTGCCACAGAGGTTACGTTTCTGGGTCATGTCATTTCGGGGGAGGGCAAATCCCTCTCACCAGGCAGAATTGAGGCCATTCAGGAAATGTCGAAACTGATCACTAAGAAACAAGTGATGTCATTTCTGGGCGTCACCAGTTATTGTCGACAGTGGGTCCCGCATTATGCTGAAATTGGGGCACCATTGGCAGCAATTGCCCATGGAAAAGGCCTTAAAAAGCATGAGACCCTGTTACCTGGACTGACGAGGCTGACAAAGCTTTCACTGACCTAAAACTGACGTCCGACACGACCCTTCACCCAGACTGTGGACGGAAAGGGGGGTTACATGACTTTGAGTGCTACTACAAGTTCTTAACCTTTACCCTTTTGCCAACAGCTGAGGATGGAGAACCACACGACTGTGTGGCAACGATAAATCCATTTGTTTCCCAAGACCTGAATTTGAGTGATGTTGCAATTGACAATGCTGACTTTGATCTTTTTGTTGATGGTTCTGCTTCCAGGGGTCCTGCTACGTGCAATGACATTGTAGGCTTTGCTGCTTTAGGGCTTTTGTCCCCAAAACACTCAGCTCAGACAGCTGAACTGGTGGTGCTGACAGAGGCATGCAAGTTTGCTGAAGGGAAATCAGTAAACATTTAGACTGACAGCAGATATGCCTGGGGTGTTGTTTATGATTTTGGCCAAATTTGGCGTAACAGAGATTTTTTTGACTTTTTTTGACGCATCACGTCCTAGTGGCCGCCCTCCTGGATGCCATGTTGCTGCCTATACAAATTGCTGTGTGTAAATCTGATGCTCACACTAACAAATCTGATTTTATCTCTCAAGGCAATGCACGGGCGGACGCAGCTGCCAAAGCTGTAGCAAAATATCTCTTATCTCTCAAGGTACAGGCTGTTTCCCTGCTCTTTCCTTCCCCCGCTGTGACCTCGGTTGAGATTGCTGACCTGCAGTTAAGGGCCTCACACACTGAAAAACAGTCCTGGAAGAATGCAGACTGCAGGGTAATTGACGGGGTGTGGATGGGGCCCGACGGCCCCATCCACATCCCCAAATTTCTTTTCCCTCACTATGCTAAATTGACACACGGATTGGATCATGTGTCAAAGGGGGGTACGGTGAGGGAAATACGAAGACACTGGTTCACGAGAGGCTTCACAACTTCCGCTACTGATTTTTGCAAAAGATGTGTGATTTGCTCAACAAATAATGTGGGAAGGGGGTTAAAGGTGCCACAGGCGGCTCACCCCCCCACCAGACAGACAGTTTCAGCATTTGTAGATGGATTTCATTGAACTTACACCCAGTGAAGGCAAAAAGTTTGTTTTGGTTATCGTTTGCATGTTTTCTAAATCGATTGAAGCTTTCCCCACAACAAAACAGGACTCCGCTGCAGTGGCAAAGGCTTTGATGCACCTGATAATTCCCAGATGGGGAATTCCAGCAAACATCAGCTCAGACAATAGCACTCCTTTTGTGAGTGCTGCACTGAAACAGGTTGGTGAGTATATGGGCATTGATATAAGACAACATTGCTCCTACCATCCGGCCTCCTGTGGCGCATGTGAAAGGGAAAATGGCACTTTGAAAAAAAAAACTTGCTAAAGTGTGTGAGTCTACAAAACTGTCCTGGACCAAAGCCCTCCCCATTGTGCTGATGCACATGAGGGTGCGCCAGAGAAGCAGAAATGGCCTGACCCCCTTTGAAATCCTGTTTTGGGAGACCTCTAAACAGGGATTGGGCCCGTTTAAAAGACAGCTGCAAGAGCCTGGCCTTTGTGAAGATGAAATGTTACGATATTGTGCAACCTTGTCGTCTGTTTTGTCTGATATTCACAAATAGGTTATGGCTGCCCTCCCGAAACCGGCAGGGACAAAACTCCATGACCTCGGAGTGGAGACTAAATTGTTGTGAAAGATTTCAGACGTAAACACTGGAAAGCTCGGAGGTGGAACGGACCGTTCCAAGTGCTTCTGGTGACGGAGACAACAGTCAAGGTTGCAGAGAGAGCCACGTGGATTCACGCCAGCCACTGCCGACGGGTTCATGATCCACACGCACGCCATGTACCTGATCGAGAGGCCACGGCCGTGCCATCCCCTTAGGTGGCTCGGATGCGGCCTAAGGGTGGCGACCAGCGTCCTGCTGGTCATCTCCATAGGGGCGGGGTTGATTCTGCTGCTGTTGGAAAGGCTGCACGACCACACGTCACAGGCCAACAGCACGACAATCTCACCTCCTCCTGACCACGATTCTGATGCGGCAAATACACCTCACCGGCTGGTGAGGAGGTCTGCTGTTTACACGACCAACACGACAGCGCAGCTAGAGGACAACATGTGGTACTGTGCCATGGTCACTGTGACGAGGAAGCTGACCAACGAGATCAATATGACACATGTCGTTGCACACCTGAATAACTTGTTGCATTTGCATAGGAGGTCCTGGTTTTCCATGTCAGGGTGGCAAACTGCGCTGTTCCACATCTCTGCCCCACTCCTGACTATTCTTTTGGGTGTGTGTGTTTTTCTGTGTTGTATTGTGCCATTGGTGAAGAAACGATTGGCTTCTGCCATCCCCACCGCACCTGGGCGGTTTGCCCAGGAGATGGACCGGGATGATAAGTGGGTTCCTCCTTTCGTGGGAGAAGAAGAGTTACTTTAACTTTATATTCTGCATTAATCCTTCCTCTAGCAGATGTTTTAATTTATGCTGTTTTGAACTGATTATGAGCATTTATGTCCTGTTGACTGTGAGAGGGAAATGAGAGGGAGTCAAGCATTAGCCCCGTGTTACGAAGGGTTAATACATGGAGAGTTATGCCAGGAGATATGTGATATTTTGTCATTCTTTTTTTATGATTTTACCCTTTTTCCTCACATTTTATCCTTACTGCTGGGTCACACAGTGCTTTTGATTTTTCTTTGTTTTTTCTTCTCATTTTTCCTTCATGGACTATTGTGCTAAATGTGATTTGTTTTGTTATTGTTTGGCAGTAGATTAGTTTATATTTCATTATGGGACTTTCCCCTTCATATTGGGGTTTTTTCCCTTTTCATTTAGGTTCAGTGTAGCTAGACGGAATGAGTCTTTTACCCTCCTCTTGTCATGTGGGGGGAGGGGTTTTGGCTCTTTCTGTACCCGTAACCTATGATCCTCTTCCGGGGTTTTTTTAACTCCCAAGTTGGAGACTGGGTGTGCTAGCGTTTGGCTGGTGCGGGGCAGAGCATAAGGGTCACGCGGTAGGTCATTGCAAAATTTCCTATTTTATTATGGTTTAGCATAAAATGCTAGAAAGGGTGGAATGTAATGGGAAATTTTGGTATAACAATGTTTTTTGCCTTGTATGCTTTAACACTAATGCACAAATCCAGTTTTCAAGTGAACATTCCTTGGCGAGGTCATGCTCCTTTGACACAGAGTCTAGCATGGTTGCCAGGGTGATATTTTGTTTAGTTGTTCCCAGCCTGCCCATTATAAAATAGCGTATGTTTAAACATTGGTAGCATTACTGGCTGACTGAGCGCCTGTTCAGATCAGCACTGTGTGACCATCCATTCATTGAATGTTTCTCTTTTCATTAAAACTCCAGAAAGACAGCTGAGTGTGTCCTGACATTCATTTTTGAACACCTTTATTGAGCGAACAACAATTTTTGCCACCACAGGGTCAGGCAGACTCCAGTCATTTTCCATCCATCCATCCATCCATCCATCGTCCGCCGCTTTATCCGTTCCCGGGTCGCGGGGGCAGCAGCCTCAGCAGAGATGCCCAGACTTCCTTCACCCCAGACACTTCCTCCAGCTCCTCCGGGGGAAGTCCGAGGCATTTCCAGGCCAGCCGAGAGACATAGTCTCTCCAGCGTGTCCTGGGTCTGCCCCGGGGTCTCCTCCCGGAGGGACATGCCTGGAACACCTCCCTAGGGAGGCGTCCAGGAGGCATCCAGTACAGATGCCCAAGCCACCTCAGCTGACTCCTCTCAATGTGAAGGAGCAGCGGCTCGACTCCGAGCTCCTCCCGGGTGACCGAACTCCTCACCCTATCTCTAAGGGAGCGTCCAGCCACCCTGCGGAGGAAACTCATCTCGGCCGCTTGTATCTGCGATCTTGTCCTTTCGGTCACTACCCAAAGTTCATGACCATAGGTGAGGGTAGGTGCGTAGATTGACCGGTAAATCGAGAGCTTCGCCTTTCAACTCAGCTCCCTCTTCACCACGACGGTCCGGTACATCGACCGCATAACTGCGGACGCTGCACCGATCCGTCTGTCAATCTCCCGCTCCATCGTTCCCTCACTCGTGAACAAGATCCCGAGATACTTGAACTCCTCCACCTGGGGCAGGACTTCCCCACCCACCCGGAGAAGGCACGCCACCCTTTCCCGGTGGAGAACCATGGCCTCGGTCTTGGAGGTGCTGATTCTCATCCCTGCCGCGTCGCACTCGGCCGCAAACCGCCCCAGCGCATGCTGAAGGTCCCGGTCCGATGAAGCCAACAGGACAACATCATCTGCAAAAAGCAGAGATGAAATCCTGAGGTTCCCAAACCGGAACCCCTCCGGCCCCTGGCTGCGCCTAGAAATCCTGTCCATAAAAATTATGAACAGGACCGGTGACAAAGGGCAGCCCTGCCGGAGTCCAACATGCACCGGGAACAAGTCTGACTTACTGCCGGCAATGCGAACCAGACTCCTACTCCGATCATACAGAGACCGGACAGCCCTTAATAGAGGGCCCTGGACTCCATACTCACTGACCCCCCACAGAATAGCACGAGGGACACGGTCAAATGCCTTCTCCAGATCCAAAAAGCACATGTAGACTGGTTGGGCAAATTCCCATGAACCCTCGAGCACCCTGCGGAGGGTATAGAGCTGGTCCAGTGTTCCGCGACCGGGACGAAAACCGCATTGTTCCTCCTGAATCCGAGGTTCAACTATCGGCAATAATCTCCTCTCCAGTACCCTGGAGTAGACTTTCCCGGGGAGGCTGAGAAGTGTGATCCCCCTGTAGTTGGAACACACTCTCCGGTCCCCCTTTTTAAACAGAGGGACCACCACCCCGGTTTGCCACTCCAGCAGTACTGTCCCCTTCCTCCATGCGATGTCGCAGAGGCGTGTCAACCCAGACAGCCCCATGACATCCAGAGACTTGAGGTACTCAGGGCGAATCTCATCCACCCCCGATGCACTGAGGAGCTTACGAACTACCTCAGTGACCTCGGCTTGGGTGATGGGTGAGCACGCCCCAGAGTCCCCACCCTCTGCTTCCTCAGTGGAAGGCATGTACGTCGGGTTGAGGAGATCCTCGAAGTATTCCTTCCACCGTCCGACAATGTCCCCAGTTGAGGTCAACAGCTCCCCACCCGCACCATAAACGGTGCCGGCAGAGTACTGCTTCCCCCTTCTGAGGCGCCGAACGGTCCTCCAGAATTTCCTCGAGGCCGACCGAAAGTCTTCCTCCATGGCCTCCCCGAACTATTCCCAGACCCGGGTTTTTGCCTCCAGGACCGCCCGAGCCGCGGCTCGCTTGGCCTGCCGGTACCCATCTACTGCGTCAGGAGTCCCACCGGCTAACATAGCCCTGTAGGACTCCTTCTTCAGTCTGACGGCATCCTGTACTTCCGGTGTCCACCACCGGGTTCTAGGATTGCCGCCACGACAGGCACCGGAGACCTTGCAACCACAACTTCGAGCCGCCGCGTCGACAATGGAGGCAGAGAACATGGTCCACTCGGACTCAATGTCCCCTGCCTCCCCCGGGATCTGAGTGAAGCCCTCCCGGAGGTGGGAGTTGAAGACGTCCCTGACAGAGGGCTCGGCCAGACGTTCCCAACAGACCCTCACAATCCGTTTGGGTCTGCCCGGTCTGTCCAACCTCCTCCTCCGCCAGCGCATCCAACTCACCACCAGGTGGTGATCAGTTGACAGCTCAGCCCCTCTCTTCACCCGAGTGTCCAAGACATGCGGCCGAAGGTCAGCTGAAACGACAACAAAGTCGATCATTGACCTCCGGCCTAGGGTGTCCTGGTGCCACGTGCACTGATGGACACCCTTATGCCTGAACATGGTGTTCGTTATGGACAAACTGTGACTAGCACAGAAGTCCAACAACAAAACACCGCTCGGGTTCAGATCGGGGAGGCCGTTCCTCCCAATCACGCCTCTCCAGGTATCACTGTCATTGCCCACGTGAGCGTTGAAGTCCCCCAGTAGAAGAATGGAGTCCCCAGTTGGAGCACTATCAAGTACCCCTCCCAGGGACTCCAAGAAGGCCGGGTACTCGGCACTGCTGTTCGGCCCGTAGGCACAAACAACAGTGAGAGACCTTTCCCCGACCCGATGGCGCAGGGAAGCGACCCTCTCGTTCACCGGGGTGAACTCCAACACATGGCGGCTGAGCTGGGGGGCTATAACCAAGCCCACACCAGCCCGCCGCCTCTCACCCTGGGCAACTCCAGAGTAGTGGAGGGTCCAGCCCCCTTCAAGGAGCTGGGTTCCAGAGCCCAAGCTATGTGTGGAGGTGAGCCCGACTATCTCTAGCCGGTATCTCTCAACCTCACGCCCAAGCTCCGGCTGCTTCCCCCCCAGCGAGGTGACGTTCCATGTCCCCACTGTGAGGGTTTTAGTCCAGGGATTGGGTCGTCGAGGCACCCCGCCACGACTGCTACCCAGATCACAAGGCACCGGCCTGCCATGGTCCTTCCTTCGGGTGGTGGGCCTACGGGACGGCGGACCCGCGTCGCCGTTTCGGGCTGAGCCCGGCCGGGTCCCACGGGCAAAGACCCAGCCACTAGGCGCTCGCCAGCGAGCCCCAACCCCAGGCCTGGCTCCAGGGCGGGGCCCCGGTAACGCCAATCCGGGCGACGTAGCGGTCCTCTGATGTCTCCTCTTTAAGTCTCTCTGGTTCGTCTCCATAGTGACTCCAGATGAATTTGTGGTCAATTCAATTCAATTTTATTTATATAGCGTCTAATACAACAGAGTTGTCTCTAGACGCTTTCCAGAGACCCATACCCAGAACATGACCCCCAAGCAGTTATTACATAAACAATGGCAGGTAAAAACTCCCCTAGTGGGAGAAAAACCTTAAGCCAAACAGTGGCAAGGAAAAACTCCCCTTTAGGAGGGAAGAAACCTTGAGCAGGACCAGGCTCATAAGGGGGGACCCTCCTGCCGAGGGCCAGACTGGTGGGTCAGGGACGGCAACAGCACAGCAGGCAGGTGGAAGCAGCAACGGGATGACCAGGGGTGGGGACCGCAGGCCAGCACGCAGCTCCCGAAGCTCCGGCCCAATCAGCAAGTCCCAGGTTGGGGTGCAGGGTCAGGGAAAGACTTGTGCTCCGTAATGCAAGCTACAAGCCACCCACGACCACCTGCAGAGAGAGAAAAGGGAGGAGAAGGGGGGCCAGCAACGGGATGACCAGGGGTGGGGACCGCAGGCCAGCACGCAGCTCCCGAAGCTCCGGCCCAATCAGCAAGTCCCAGGTTGGGGTGCAGGGTCAGGGAAAGACTTGTGCTCCGTAATGCAAGCTACAAGCCACCCACGACCACCTGCAGGTTCCGGTGTCCGGCAAAGGATGCTGCAACATGGACAAAAGAGAGAAAAGGGAGGAGAAGGGGGGGCCAGCACAAGAAACTACAGGAGCGACTCTGACACACTAAAGTTTACACTACCTAGAGATTTACCAACACCAGCTAGAGGTTTACTAAACACTAACTATAGGCTTTACTAAACAGAAATGTTTTAAGTTTAGTTTTAAAGGTGGAGGTGGTGTCAGCCTCCTTAACCCAGATTGGAAGTTGGTTCCATAGTAGTGGTGCCTAATAGCAGAACGCCCGCCCTCCAAATCTACATTTAGATACTCTAGGAACTACGAGTAAACCTGCACTCTGAGAACGGAGAGCTCTGACAGGAACATAAGGCACTATCAGGTCTTGCAAATAATGCGGAGCTAAGCCGTTTTGGGCTTTATACGCAAGTAATACAATTTTAAATTGGATTCTGAATTTTACGGGTAACCAATGGAGCGACGCTAACACTGGAGAGACGTCGTCTCTCCTGCTAATTCCTGTCAGTACTCGTGCTGCTGCATTTTGGATCAGCTGGAGCCTATTCAGCAAATTACTTGGACATCCTGCTAACAACACATTACAGTAATCTAGTCTAGAAGACACAAACGCATGAACTTGTTTTTCTGCATCACTCTGCGAGAGGATTTTCCTAATCTTTGCAATATTACGGAGATGGAAAAAGGCTATTTTACAAACCTGATTGACATATGGTTTAAACGACAAATCCTGATCGAAAATAACACCAAGGTTTCTCACAGTTGCACTGGAAGCCATCGCAACACCATCTAATCCCTTCCTAAGATGCTCTGGACCAAGAATGATGACCTCTGTTTTATCTGAATTTAGAAGCAGGAAATTTCTGGACATCCAGTCCTTGATGTCCCTAAGACATGCCTGAAGTTTAACTAACGGTTCTATTTCATCCGGCTTCATAGACAAGTAGAGCTGCGTATCATCAGCATAACAATGAAAGTGTATGCCGTGATTCTGGATTATACTTCCCAACGGCTGCATGTATAAACTGAACAAGATTGGCCCTAGCACTGAACCCTGCGGAACACCATAACAGACCCTTGACTGTTCTGAAGAAACCTCATGTACATGAACAAACTGGAACCTGTCAGATAGGTATGATTTAAACCAACATAGAGCTGTCCCTTTAATCCCAACAACATGCTCTAACCTGTGCAGTAAAATGCCATGATCTATAGCAGGGGTATTCAACTAAAACCTAAAGAGGTCCGGTTAGAGAAAATTTCTTGAAGCAAAGGTCCGGAAGATCATAATGTCTAACTATTTAGTGTGATATATATTTAAGTAGCCTAGTAGTTGTATTAACATCTGCCTGTACTCAATACCTGCCTGTCAAATCAAATTAATTCAGTACGATTCAAAAACTTTTGGATAATATTTATTGTCACGTAACATAGAACTGAACAGAAATGTATGACTGCAGATATATAATAATGATATAATAATGTTTTCTCATTAACTAAATAAAAGAAGGGCTGCATTTCAAAATAAGACAAAATAAATAATAATAAAATAATAAAATAAATGAAAATTGCATGTTCAAATAAAGTGCTTAACTTCAGAAAAATAAAATAAATGGAGGAAAAGCTTGAATTTCCCTTTTTATGTTTCACATCTTGACTCAACAGTCTCAACCAATTTTACGGATAATAAATCTCAATACATCTTAACAATTGAACAGTTTTAGAGTATTACTTTCTTCCCCTCTTATATCCCACTCCCCCACTTTTTTGCTCAGTGTGAGAATTGAGCTTTGGCTTGCCCTACCAACATTTTAAATCTGGGCTTAAAGGAGGTCAGGGCCATTCTCATGCTCATGTGCAGATGCTCATTGGTGAGCCTGGAACGATATTTTGTTTTTATTATGTTCATTGTAGAAAACGCTGCCTCGCAGCTGTATGTGGAGCCGAACATGGTCAATGCTTTGTGCTTAGTCTCATAGTGACGCTTGACATTGGCACTTTTAATAAGTGCCACGGATTCGGAGCATATGAGGCACACTGGTTTCGTGCGCCCGGCAGGAAGAATGAACACGTATGAATCAGTCCATTCCGGGTTGAACGCTCGATTTTCGGCGTCTACTTTTCTCTTTTTTGAAAGCGCCATAGTGTTTGCCCTCTTCTGCCTGTAACTCACGACCTGTCTTCCTGTATCTTCTCACTGTGTTTCTCGCTTCGATCGCTTTTCGTTCGCCACCTTCTCTTTCATTTATCACACTGCGTCTGTGCCTGCCTCCAACCTCGCTAAAGCTAAGTAGCTCCGAGAAGCTTAGTATCTTGGAGCGATGTGATTGGCTAGTTGAACCACGTGTACTATGACTCGCATGCGATTGGTTTGTAGCTTCCAATCCAGTGCCGTTAAAGGCACGGTTGTGTCTGATAGGGGAAAAGTAAAGCCTGAATTATGGTTCCGCGTTAAACCGACGCAGAGCCTACGCCGTAGGGTACGACGTAGGGTACGTGGTGACGCGAACCGTACGGTTCAGTCGCCGCGTACCCTACGCCGTAGGCTCTGCGTTGGTGTAACGCGGAACCATAAATCAGCCTTGACGCTCCGGCTTAAAATAAATTCTCTCGTCAAAATTAAAAATATTTTAACAATTCATTCAGGGTCCGGATGGGATGGCATTTGGGTCCGGATCCGGACCGCTAGTTGCGGACCCCGGATCTATAGTGTCAAAAGCAGCACTGAGGTCCAGTAGAACCAGTATGGACACTAATCCCTTATCTGAGGCCATAAGGAGGTCATTCGTGACTCGAACCAGTGCCGTCTCTGTGCTATGATGCACACACAAATGGAAGGTTGGAAATTGGTCTATAATTAGCTAAGGTGTCTGGGTCAAGAGAAGGTTTTTTAAGTAAAGGTTTAATTACTGCGACTTTGAAAACCTGTGGTACATATCCTAAACTTAGGGATAGGTTAATTTGGTCCAGTATTGTCGTACCAATAATTCAATTCAATTCAATTCAATTTTATTTATATAGCGTCTAATACAACAGAGTTGTCTCTAGACGCTTTACAGAGACCCATACCCAGAACATGACCCCCGAGCAGTTATTACATAAACAATGGCAGGTAAAAACTCCCCTAGTGGGAGAAAAACCTTAAGCCAAACAGTGGCAAGGAAAAACTCCCCTTTAGGAGGGAAGAAACCTTGAGCAGGACCAGGCTCATCAGGGGGGACCCTCCTGCCGAGGGCCAGACTGGTGGGTCAGGGACGGCAACAGCACAGCAGGCAGGTGGAAGCAGCAACGGGATGACCGGGGGTGGGGACCGCAGGCCAGCACACAGCTCCCGAAGCTCCGGCCCAATCAGCAAGTCCCAGGTTGGGGTGCAGGGTCAGGAAAAGACTTGTGCTCCGTAATGCAAGCTACAAGCCACCCACGGCCACCTGCAGGACAAAAGAGAGAAAAGGGAGGAGAAGGGGGGGCCAGCAACGGGATGACCAGGGGTGGGGACCGCAGGCCAGCACGCAGCTCCCGAAGCTCCGGCCCAATCATCAAGTCCCAGGTTGGGGTGCAGGGTCGGGGAAAGGTTGAGAAGGGGCAGGGCCAGGGAGAGGAGTCTTGAGGGACGAACATTCTCCCCCGCCCAAAAGGGGCCGTTACCCTGCCCCCCTCACTCCCACACTGCAGGTTCCGGTGTCCGGCAAAGGATGCTGCAACATGGACAAAAGAGAGAAAAGGGAGGAGAAGGGGGGGCCAGCACAAGAAACCACAGGAGCGACTCTGACACACTAAAGTTTACACTACCTAGAGATTTACCAACACCAGCTAGAGGTTTACTAAACACTAACTATAGGCTTTACTAAACAGAAATGTTTTAAGTTTAGTTTTAAAGGTGGAGGTGGTGTCAGCCCCCTTAACCCAGATTGGAAGTTGGTTCCATAGTAGTGGCGCCTGATAGCAGAACGCCCGCCCTCCAAATCTACATTTAGATACTCTAGGAACTACGAGTAAACCTGCACTCTGAGAACGGAGAGCTCTGACAGGAACATAAGGCACTATCAGGTCTTGCAAATAATGCGGAGCTAAGCCGTTTTGGGCTTTATACGCAAGTAATAAAATTTTAAATTGGATTCTGAATTTTACGGGTAACCAATGGAGCGACGCTAACACTGGAGAGACGTGGTCTCTCCTGCTAATTCCTGTCAGTACTCGTGCTGCTGCATTTTGGATCAGCTGGAGCCTATTCAGCAAATTACTTGGACATCCTGCTAACAACACATTACAGTAATCTAGTCTAGAAGATACAAACGCATGAACTAGTTTTTCTGCATCACTCTGTGAGAGGATTTTCCTAATCTTTGCAATATTACGGAGATGGAAAAAGGCTATTTTACAAACCTGATTGACATATGGTTTAAACGACAAATCCTGATCGAAAATAACACCAAGATTTCTCACAGTTGCACTGGAAGCCATCGCAACACCATCTAATCCCTTCCTAAGATGCTCTGGACCAAGAATGATAACCTCTGTTTTATCTGAATTTAGAAGCAGGAAATTTCTGGACATCCAGTCCTTGATGTCCCTAAGACATGCCTGAAGTTTAACTAACGGTTCTGTTTCATCCGGCTTCATAGACAAATAGAGCTGCGTATCATCAGCATAACAATGAAATTGTATGCCGTGATTCTGGATTATACTTCCCAACGGCTGCATGTATAAACTGAACAAGATTGGCCCTAGCACTGAACCCTGCGGAACACCATAACAGACCCTTGACTGTTCTGAAGAAACCTCATGTACATGAACAAACTGGAACCTGTCAGATAGGTATGATTTAAACCAACATAGAGCTGTCCCTTTAATCCCAACAACATGCTCTAACCTGTGCAGTAAAATGCCATGATCTATAGTGTCAAAAGCAGCACTGAGGTCCAGTAGAACCAGTATGGACACTAATCCCTTATCTGAGGCCATAAGGAGGTCATTCGTGACTCGAACAAGTGCTGTCTCTGTGCTATGATGCATTCTGAACCCTGACTGAAAGACTTCAAACAGATCATTTCTATACAAATAGTCACATAACTGGCTTGAAACTGCCTTTTCCAGAATTTTAGACACAAATGGAAGGTTGGAAATTGGTCTATAATTAGCTAAGGTGTCTGGGTCAAGAGAAGGTTTTTTAAGTAAAGGTTTAATTACTGCGACTTTGAAAACCTGTGGTACATATCCTAAACTTAGGGATAAGTTAATTTGGTCCAGTATTGTCGTACCAATAAGAGAAAAAATATGTTTGAATAGTCGAGTCGGGATGGGGTCTAACATACATGTGGTTGACTTAGCTCTATTAACGAGTGAAGTCAGCTCAGGGAGGTCTATAGGATCAAAACAGTCTAGAGACAAGTCAGAGCCTAGGGAAGTCGCTAAAGCTGAAGAAACACCTACAACCGGCTGGTTGATTTCTTCTCTAATTCTCGCGATTTTACTGTTGAAGAAGCCCATAAAGTCCTCACTACTGAGAGCTGCAGGAATGCACGGCTCAACAGAGTTGTGACTCTTTGTCAGCCTGGCTACAGTGCTGAACAGAAAACGTGGGTTACTTTTGTTATCCTCTATCAACGTTGAATAATAAGCTGTTCTGGCTTTGCGAATGGCTTTTTTATATACTATTAGAATATCTTTCCATTCACGATGAGAGTCTACAGACCTACAAGAGTACCACTTCCTTTCCATTTTACGCACGTTTTGTTTCAACATGCGGATATCTGAATTATACCAGGGAGTTAAGCTCCTGTGGCTAGAAACCCTCCTTTTCAAAGGAGCAACTTCATCTAAAGCTGAATGCAACAAATCAGCAGTGTTACTAGCAAGGAAATCAACATCTGCAGAGGTAGAACCCAGGTCACTGGCCTCGACTACATCACTATTTCGCACTGTCGTAAGATAAGCAATGGCCTCCCTAAATTTAACAATAACTTCATCAGACAAACATCTGCTAAAATAATACCTCCTATTTTGCACTTCAACATCAACAAAATTAAATTCAAACGTTATTAAGTAATGGTCGGATAAAAGGGAGTTTACAGGTGACACCAACAGACCATCAGTTTCAACACCGTAGGTGAGAACGAGATCGAGAGTATGATTAAAACAGTGCGTCGGTTTATCCACTTTTTGTGAGATACCCATTGATTCTAGAAGAGAATCGAAGGCTAATTTAAGATTATCGCTTTCAACATCCATATGAATGTTAAAATCACCCACTATGATGAATTTATCTGTGCTGATCAATAATCCAGAAAGGAAATCTGAAAATTCAGACAAAAACTCCAGATAAGCACCAGCAGGGGGCCGATACACTACCACTAACACAACTGGCTTCTCTGATTTCCAGCTCGGAAATTTCAGACCAAGCATGAGGCTTTCAAATGTATTATAGTTGCACTTAGGTTCAATTTTAGTTATAAAGTTATAAATTGCTGCGACTCCTCCGCCTCGGCCCGTGCTTCTAGGAATGTGATGATTAAAGTAGCCGGGCGGAGTTGATTCATTCAAACTAACATACTCTTCCTCCTGTAACCATGTTTCTGTTAAGCAGAAAATATCACTCCTGCTCTCTGTAATTATATAATTTACTAACAGAGACTTAGAGCTTAATGATCGTATATTTAGTAGTCCGCATCTAATTTTTCGGTCTGTAATTGGTACCAAATGTACATTGGTTTTAATTTTTACAAGGTTATCTTGGTTAACGCCTTTATAACGCTGCACCTGGTGAACTTTTGGAGGGCGGGGAACTGCAACCACTTCTATTTTGTTAGGCACCTGGCCAGAGTTGCCAATATCATGTAATCCTACAGTTTTAGAGTCGCTAATTACATAATGCAATCCTACAGTTTTGTTGGCAGGCGTTGGTCCTCGAGAAGCAGCAGAGAAGTGTGTTAAACTACAGCTCTGCATCCTGGCCTGGTCAAAAGCTTCCAACTTCTCCAAAGTCTTTTCCATCCTGCCAATGAGTTCAAGAACCGTGGCGAGCCTGCGATTCTGTTCAAGAATCCCACCCAGCTTGCAATTTTGCTCCCCCAACGTTTGAGTCTGAGTGTTGGTCGCACAGCTTATCCCTTCAGCCACGTCAGGCAGTTCTGAAAGGGCCAAAATAGCTGTAAACGATTTCTGAATTTGTTGATATGCCATGTAACTGCCTGCTCCAAAAAGCAGAAATCCTGTTAACAGAAATCCAATTATGAAGGCATCTTCAACATCCTCTACCGACAATATGGACAGACACACGATCCTCCACGTCCTCCAGGAGTCCATCATGTATCCAGCGGCAAACGTCCTGTCGGGGCAAGAGGGCTCCCATCTGCTCCGTCTTCTCGTCAAGAAAATGTGGTCAATTGCGTTGAGAGACCCGCCGACCAGATCCATGGTTTTAGAAATCTTCAGAGAAATCTACAGAGAGGCTCCAATAGAGAGACAAGACAGAGAGCAGCAGCAGGGCAGATAGGGAGGGAGCGGGAGAGAAGTGTTAGGATTTCATGAAATTGTTAAAGCTCAGGGAATTCGGAAGCGGTGGGCTCTCTCGTCATATTCAAAGTAATCTCTTGTTGATTAGGACACAGAGCCAACCCCTGGGTTAAGGGTAGACAAAAATTAGATTAGAAGTTAAATGCAATACACGTGGTATTGTTGGAGAGGAGACGGTGGGAAAGGTGACACCTTAAGGTGTCTTCCCCTTGAGCTGGCTCTACCAATGTAATTCAGTTACAAATACACATACCATTTGTTGAGAGAAGACAATGGGAATAAGCAGACGTTTAACTTTGGGGGGGTCTCACCTGTGACCTAGGCTTGACACCCCAGGGAAAGGAAGATGGAAGTAACACATTTCTGGAGGTCCTTCCTTTGGAATCCACCAATGAACTCCATTTGCAAAGGATACCCCCCCTTTTTGGTATAAAAAGGAACTATATCAATGACTGGGTGTGCATTCCTCTCCTGCCTATGTTGTTTGAGAGAAGTGTACCTCGGGCCGGAAAACCTTGTGCTTGACATAATTAAAAGTTGTATTAACCTGTGATTCTACTCCACTAGTTTTTTTTGGTTCACCAGAGAAACGAACACGAATCTTTCAGGAGAAACGTCCAACTTCGCCGAGAGGAGGGAGATTAATTCCGATAATTTTACTAAATTAATTGCCCGGCTAGTTTGGACATAAATTCATGATTTAGGTTTCTTAAGAATACACGGATGGTGCCGCATAGCTTTCAGGTCACAAGGAAAGAATCCTGTGCTGTGCACGTTTGTTTGTTTAACCGAGAAATGCTCTGTTTTGGTTCAGTCCAGAGTCTTGAGATTCAACACAAAGTGTTAGCCTGTTTATGTGGAGATGGATCTGCTGTTTTGACTGCAGCTCCATGTGACTCTGTAACTTTAGAGTCCACAACAAGGTCAGCTGGTCAAAGGTTTCAATTGCAGGTCCTTAAAATAACCCTTACCCAACCCCCAACACCCTGAGAGCTGTTGCAGAGTCATGAAAGAACTGCAAAGCAGACAGACGAAGGAAAATACAACAGTGATTAAAGCGTGGATTTAACGGGCTGAGGTGAGCGCGGTCTTCTGCTGCAGCTGTCTGTTGTCTCATCCAAACGTTCACAGCTGCTGGAGTTGGTTCTTGTTGGTTTTTCATTCTGTTCAACTCATTGTCTCTGCTGTGAAACTTCTGTACCCTTCATTGCAGGCTTGTACTGTAAGTGACATCAATGTGGGCACATACATGACTGCTGCAGTTACGGTGCAAGTCCTGAACATATTGGACCATTTCAACTGACGCTATCTTAACTGAGGTTATCAGTTGAACCTGTCTTGAACTTCTGCGTGATGTAACAGTTACTGTACATGACCTATTAAACCCTGTTGCTCTGTCGTTAGCATTTAACCTGCAGCTGAAGGTCAGTTCGATCCCAATTACCTGCACAGTATTACGTCAGCCGCTAAAGGTCACTTTTCTTTGTCCTTGTTTGCTTGATCCTGATACGGGAACTTTTAACAAGCATCTAAGTTATTTCCTCAACACAAGGACATGAAATACAATTTACTAATAAGAGTGCTAAGTCAGAGGTTTTTTCAGATCCGCTGCATCAAAGACCGCTACAGGAAATCCTTCAGACCTCTACAGAAGATCATTCAGATTGCTAAAGGAGATCCTTCAGACCTCTATTTCAATTTCAATTTCAATTTATTTATTTGATGAGGAGGGACAGTGCACATCATTACGCGTTTAAAAATAAAGGCAGATGCACCCAAATGTAGCCTATTGGCTAATTCCCATTGGCAGTCCCCCCTGGCTAGGATATAAAAACAGGCAAGTTAAGAGCAATACAGTGTTCAGTTATAAAATACATTAGTACAATAATATAACCAATACAACAATAATACAACCAACCACATAACACATTTCACAGTATGTTAACATAAGTCACAAGTTATAGTCGTAGCAGCAGATTAAAGTAAAGTGCAAGTGTCTAACGTAAAGTGCTGGTGTCACAGTTATAAGGTGCAGAGTAGAGGTATAAAGTATGTGGTGTATGGGACTGTGGACTTGAGGAAAGGAGAAAGAGAAGAAAAAAAAAAAGAAGTGGGGGGATGTAGACGATAGTTATAATAGTAGTAGTAAGAAGAAATAACAAGAATAAAGACTTAAATAAATAAATAATAAAAAAGAGAGAAAAAAAGGAAAAAAAAAAATAAAGAAAAAAGAGGTAGTAGTAATAACAGTATGACAGCGCTACATGATAACAGCGGTTACATCAAACATGGTCACAAGTTTGTCTGTTTAGCAACCATTTTTTCAAGTTAACTTTGAATGTTGCATATGTATCACATTCTCTTATGGTAGTTGGTAGACTGTTCCATATGCGGCTACCCACGCTTGAGAGTACTGCCTGTCCACATGATGTGTGTCTGTGTGGGATCATGCAGTCTCCTCTTACAGTTGCCCTCGTGGCATGGTGGGCATTCTCAGCATTCCCACCTACACTACAGAAGATCATTCAGATTGCTACAGGAGATCCTTCAGATCTCTACAGGAAATCCTTCAGACTGCTACAGGTGATCGTTCAGACTTCCACAAGATATCATTTAGACCTTTACGGGATTCCTTCAGACCTCTACAGGAGATTGTTCAGACCTCCACAAGAGATCCTTTAGACCTCTACAGAAGATCCTTCAGACTTCCACAGAAGATCCTTCAGGCCTCCAGAAAATATCATATAGACCTCTACAGGAGATCCTTCAGGACTCCACAACAGACCCTTCACAACTCTATAGGAGATCCTTCTAATTCTTGCTGCTTCACACTCGACGTACGCCAGTGAATACCAACTGGACCACATCAACTGCAAAAAGCAGACCTGACACCACCGAAGCGAACATCCTCTCCTTCTTGGCTTTGCCTAGACACTCTGTCTGTTAAAGTCCACCAAGTTCACCAAATCCATGCTTACCGCATGGGCATGCTTTCATGTTCCCAGCATGACCCTGACCTGGTTCAGCAGAACTCTAGCAAACAATAGCAAACCCTGAAGTTGTTTCTCTCTTCATGTTGCAGATGAAGGGACTTTAGAGGGGATGTTGTTGAAAAATTAAACATTGACATCGTATATATATGTGTAGGTGAACAGTAAAACCTTGTCACTGTTATAAGGATGGGTCTCACCTGGTCTTAATAAGTTCCTGCATCCTCTTCTTCGTTGCAGACTGGTGGTACATCATGGCAGCAGCAAGCATCTCTCATTCTGGTTCTGCTCCGGACCAGGCCTTGGAGGATTATTCTCTCTACAGCAATCTGAGTGATGACGAGCTGCTGCAACTCGCCATCGAGCGCAGTCTGACCGACACTCACAACAGCACCGCCACCAATGCCAACACAACAACCAAAATTCAACCTACTCGTTGCCCTGACAAAGGATTGAACCCTCCGGCAAGAAACACAAACCAACACAGTTCCCATAATCCACCTTCAAGACACAGCTGCCATAATCCCAGTGCTGCCAACACCTCTGCCCAGTACAGTTCTCCAAACCCTCCAAAGGAGAAGCCTCCTGACCTGTACGTATGCTGCATTGTCTTTGGTTCATTTCCTGAAAGCAGCCTCTCGTCCAAAACCAAACCACAGTAACTGATGCTATTGTGTTCTGGCTTTGTTTTCCTGCTTTGTCACCACCAAGACTGTAGTCTGACTTTGTAGTTCCGTCCTTCAGAGAACTCAATACACTTCCTCAAAGAACTCAAGTCAGCCAGTTAGTGTACGATAAATAACACGGCACAATCCTGCAGGAATAGGTTGAGCTAGTGTTAAAACACAAACATCAAGAGAAGTCTGATGAAAATGGCAAAATATAAACACATAGCAAGGTAAAGAACATCTTTTTAACATTAAATTAACACCTAACCAACTGTTAGCACACTTGGCTTTAGATGTTAAGGTATTTGCTAATTTATAGGCTCACAGCCTTTTGCTGAAGAAGACAGCCGGCTGCTGTGTCAACAGCTGACCTGCTGGTGGGTTTACCCAGAATCCCTGCTAATGATTTTGTGCCTGACACACCCCCTGTGACATCATCTGTTGATTTTGACTGCTTTTTATTCCTCATTCTACATGGCATGATGTTGAAAAACAGAAAAAACAGGCCACGACATTGCATGAAACACGGACACCTTATTTCAATTACAGCAATTTTAGCTTTGCTGACATAACTAAGGGCACTTTTACACTAGTACCTACTCAGCTCGACTCGACTCGCCTTGCCTTCGTTTATTTTCAATACCCAGATCAGAATTCAATTCAATTTTATTTTTATAGCCTCTAATACAACAAAAGTTGTCTCTAGACGCTTTCCAGAGACCCAGAACATGACCCCCTGAGCAACTATTACATAAACAATGGCAGGTAAAAACTCCCAGATTGGGAGAAAAACCTTAAGCCAAACAGTGGCAAGGAAAAACTCCCCTTTAGGAGGGAAGAAACCTTGAGCAGGACCAGGCTCATAAGGGGGGATCCTCCTGCCGAGGGCCAGACTGGGGGTCGGGGACGTCAACAGCACAGCAGGCAGGTGGAAGCAGCAATGGGATGACCGGGGGTGGGGACTGCAGGCAGGTGGAAGCAGCAGCGGGAGAACCGGGGGTGGGGACCGCAGGCCAGCACGCAGCTCCCGAAGCTCCGGCCCAATCAGCAAGCCCCAGGTTAGATGCAGGGTCGGGGAAAGGTTGAGAAGGGGCAGGGCCAGGGAGAGGAGTCTTGACGGACAAACCTCTCCCCCGCCTGCCCGGGCCGTTACCAGAGGTGTCAAAAGTATTCACATTCATTACTCACGTAGAAGTATAGATACTAAAGTTTAGAAATACTCCTGTAGAAGTTAAAGTATCAACTCAAGTTTTTTACTCAAGTAAAAGTATAAAAGTACTGGTTTCAAAACTACTTAAAGTATAAAAGTAAAAGTAATGTAAGGGGGAAAAAAGCCATTAAGGACAAAAGCCATTGAAAATGAATGCATCTTAGTATAATGCAAATATATTAAAGAAGCATATATGTGTACTATTGAGCATTAACATGTGTTTCAGAGAGCAGGAGATATGGTGACTAGTTGCCTATAAGTATGGTAATGGTGCAGAAAGTCAAACTTCAGAGGCAGGTTATCATTTATCCTAACCTTTATTGGAATGTACATCCAAGTTTAGTTGCAGGAATCTGAGGGCAATGGATGTAAGAACAAAACTGGACAAGAACATCTGAAACAACCACAACCAAATTCACTCGGATGGCGCAATTTAACTGGATAGTTTTTTTTTAAAGGCCCAAATGAAATAGAGTAACGAGGCTGTTTTTAAAATGTAAGGAGTAAAAAGTACAGATAATTGCGTGAAAATGTAAGGAGTAAAAGTAAAAAGTCGTCTGAAAAATAATTACTCCAGTGAAGTATAGATAACCAAAATTTCTACTTAAGTAAGGTAACAAAGTATTTGTATTTCATTACTTGACACCTCTGGCTGTTACCCTGCCCCTCTCACTCCCACGCTGCAGGTTCCGGTGTTGTGCATTCAGAGATGCTCTTCGCCACCGGCAGAGGATGCTGCACCATGTACAAAAGAGAAAAAAGAGAAGAAAAGGGGGGGCCAGCACAAGAAACTACAGGAGCGACTCTAACAAAGTAGAAGTAGGCGGGTGGGAGCGAAGCTGCTGTGACGTATTTGATTGTGTTATCTAAAGGAATAAGACAACAACACTAAAGATGTAGAACATGGAGGAGATGATAGATGTGCTGCTGGGTCTGTGGCTTGTGTTCAATATCAAGTTAAAAAATGAGAGTGAAAGAAGCTTCAAGCGGCGACGCGTTTTTTTTTTGTTTGTTTGTCTCGGCGCTGCTGAAAAGTCAGCTGGAGCCGTGAGCAGCTATGAAGAGACAGAGCTCCTGGTAGATCTGGTCGTTCCTTATCGCCTGTCTAGATCCCTTTTTAATTCTCTCCTCAGCCACCAGGTTTATGAACATCTGCACCTCAGAGTTGGATCACCAAACAGACTTCTGCTGCCATTGCCTGTCGAAAAAAATGAACAAGAAGCCGCAAGTCGCTCTTTCGCTGATTTCAAATCCTGACTCAGACGTCTGACTCTAACCCCCCGACCAATCGGTGGCGTGTAGTGTGATGATGTCAGATGCAGCCGACTCAGCCGCTTAGAACCTCGGCAGAGTAGTTACAGAAAAGTATCTACTCGGCACGTTAGACTTCTAGTGGGAAAGAAACAAACCAAGGCGAGTCGAGTCGAGTCGGGCTGAGTAGGTACTAGTGGAAAAGCGCCATAAGAGTAACCTGTGATGCTTATTAATATGACTTTATATTCACTGTGATCAAATCTGTGAAAACGTCCTCATTGCAACTGTCACTGCCTAAACGCCATCTGAAACATGTGCTGCCAGAGCTGAAGCTGTAATGTATCACCAAGCTAACCCACTGAAAGTCAGACACCCAGGATAAAGTAGAATAAGATCTTTACTCAGATTAGGTAACGGTGATCAGCAGAAGAATGGTCTCAGAGTTACTTTTCTCCAACATCTTTGACAGATTATCCGCAGGGTCCATGCTAGATTCACTATGGAGAAAGAAGTCACAGAATTTATGAATCCGATAAGCAAAACTTGATGAGGGAAGATGCAGACAACAAAGACAAACCAATCAGGGGGGATATCCACACTCAGTCCAATAAACAGTCCTTGTCCAAAAATCAGGGAATACAGAGGAGCTGTTTGCATGTGTGCCTGTTTGTGTGAGTAAGTAAGTCTGTGAACTCTGCCCCGGATTCATTTCCTCTGCCATAGTCCTTGATAGTGATGGAGTGCTATCAGCCAGCCTTGGTTTAGTTCAGTTCCACAGGTGCCATGGGGGAAAGGGAGGGGGTTGTGGGGGCAGAACATCCTGTTAGCATAACATCCAGGAGAGATTGAGATAGCCAGCCTTGGCTGCAGGTCAGCATGCAGCTCCTGAAGCTCTGGAATGCAATGGAGAACAATGATGGTTATGAGATACTTATAATTAATAACTGAGAAAGGAAAGAGAAGGAGGGGTGATGGGCACCGCTCACTGGATCATGTTGGAGTCCCCCTGCAGCGTAGCTCTATAGCAGCATATCTAGGATGAAGCTCTGTTTCAGACCAGCTGCTTTAGTCTGGTCCTGCAGCTGCAGCTACGACTACTGACTCTAACACACTAGTGTTTACACTAACTAGAGGTTTACTAACACTAACTAGAGGTTTACTAACACTAACTAGAGGTTTACTAAACACTAACTACAGGTTTACTGACACTACATAGAGGTTTACTGAACACTAACTAGAGGTTTACTGAACACTAACTAGAGGTTTACTAAACAGTAACTAAAGGTTTACTGACACTAACTAGAGGTTTACTGAACACTAACAAGAGGTTTACTAAACAGTAACTAGAGGTTTACTAACACTAACTAGAGGTTTACTGAACACTAACTATAGGCTTTACTAAACAGAAAGGTTTTAAGTTTAGTTTTAAAGGTGGAGGTGGTGTCAGCCTCCTTAACCCAGATTGGAAGTTGGTTCCATAGTAATGGTGCCTGATAGCAGAACGCCCGCCCTCCAAATCTACATTTGGATACTCTAGGAACTACGTGTAAACCTGCATTCCAAGAACGGAGAGCTCTGCCAGGAACATAAGGCACTATCAGGTCTTGCAAATAATGGGTGTTGAAGGGAAATATTTAAAACATGCAGGACAGGGGGTCATGAGGACCAGGGCCATGTGCACGCAGATGTGGGATGTGTGCAGACAAATTATGATAATCATAGTCATGATGATCGTTTTATTTGTGCGTAATTCAATTCATCCATCCATCCATCATCTATACCCGCTTTATCCCTTGCGGGGTCACGGGGTTCTGCTGGAGCCTATCCCAGCTCATTTCAGGTGAGAGGCCGGGGTTACACCCTGGACAGGTCACCAGTCCATCACAGGGCCACATATAAACACACAAACCATGCTCACAACCACACTCACACTCACACCTACGGGCAATTTAGAATCACCAATTAACCTAATATGCATGTTTTTGGAATGTGGGAGGAAGCCGGAGTACCCGGAGAGAACCCAAGCAAGCACGGGGAGAACATGCAAACTCCGCACAGAAAGGCCCCTGCCGGGCCTGGGAGTCGAACCGGGGACCTTCTTGCTGTGAGGCAACAGTGCTAACCACTAAGCCACCGTGCTGCCCTAATTCGATTCAATTCAATTCAATTCAATTTTATTTATATAGCGTCTAATACAACAGATGTTATCTCTAGACGCTTTCCAGAGATCCAGAACATGAACATAAACATAAACATAAACATAAACCCCCGAGCAATTATTATATAAACAATGGCAGGTAAAAACTCCCATAGTGGGAGAAAAGCCTTAAGCCAAACAGTGGCAAGAAAAACTCCCCTTTAGGAGGGAAGAAACCTTGAGCAGGACCAGGCTCATAAGGGGGGACCCTCCTGCCGAAGGCCAGACTGGGGGAGTCAGGGACGTCAGCAGCACACAGCAGGCAGGTGGAAGCAACAGCGGGATGACCAGAGGTGGGGGGGGGGGGGCCGTCAGCAGCACACAGCAGTCATGTGTAATGCATAAAGCATATACAGGACAGGATACTTGTTATTCCTGATTTTTCTTTTTTTCTCCCTTTTCTGTTACCAATGAATGCTAAACAATATAAATCTAAATGATAAAATAGATCAAAATTTGTGCGGTGTGCATTGTTTTAATATCTCATTGCGGTAGCTTAGCTTAGACTGTGATCGGATCTCGAGATCTGGGTCGATTGCTGCTCGTGTTTTGGTCGGCTCCGTGTCGGTTTTGCGTTTCGTTTGTGGTTTTTGTTGCCTTTTTCCAGTGCTTGGTGTGTGCCTCCGTGTGTTTTTGCTTCCTGGATTGGCAGTGGATGTCACCAACCCCCCCCCCCCCAAAAAAAGAAAAAAAAGCTCACTGGGTTTGTATGTGTATATATATGTATATGTATGTGTATGCGTATGTATGCGTATAGGCTATTAAATATAGTAATAATGCACATAGGGGAGAACGGGGTTATTTGAGCCTGTGGGGAAGTTGAGCCACCCCTTGTTTATGAAGAACCATAGACAAATTTGGTCACGTGACCACGTGTGTTTGAAGAGTCATCCATTGTACTCCCTTTTATTCCCGTATTCCCTTTTAACAGGGATACCTTTCCAGATGAAGATTATGCCCCATCCATGGTCACAGACAGGCCAAATCCCGAGGAGCCAGCAAACAGAGCTGACCTGCCTGTAAAATCAACTCATGCCATGAGTCCTGATTGCTCAGCAGTTCCAGACCTAGAGATGCCACCTGCTACTTTATCTGAACCATTGAACAGAATCATCAGTCCTGAACACTCGTCCACAAGTGATGCTACTGGTTCTCCTGCCCATTTGGGGTATGTGTCCCCAGAAGACATACTTCCCTTCCCTAAAGGCACACCAACTAAACCTAGAATAAAAAGGAAGAAAGTGAAAACAAAAATCTTGACCGACACTCCAGAAACCCTGGAGCTGCAGAAGGCACACAATGACAGAGCAAATAAAAAGACTGAAAAGCACAAGAAAAAGACTCTGAAAGGGTCGAAACAAATCAGAACCAAGAAAACTGTTGTCTACAGTCGCTCAGATGATGATAGTGACAAGAATCTGTCTGCTGGTGACTTCGTCATTGTGAACTTTGCAGGTAAAAAAAATCCTATAATTACATTGGAATGGTGGAGAACGTTGAGGGCACTGACATCAGTGCAAAGTTTCTGAGGCGAGGTTGTGATAGTTCTGTGAATGAAAAGCCCAACTTCACATTCAAAGAGAATGATGAAGGACTCATCCCTAGAGGTGATGTGCTCATGAATCTCCCAAAACCGCAAAAACTTGGAGGGACAGCCAGAAGGGAGAAGACGTTCGTATTCCCGTGCAGCATTGACAAGTGGGATGTTGAGTAGTAGCCTTGAAGTTCATTTTTTTTCTTCATTGTTAACAATAAAACATTTAAGGAGTCATTTGGTGTTGAATTTGTCTTGCTTTGATATGGCATTAAATGAGGTGAAAATGTTAAGTTTTACTTCAACATAATCAGTGGCACAATTTACGCCCCTGTGGCTCAACTTATCCTCTCCCTAGGCTCAACTTACCCCTCACCGGGGGCAAGTTGAGCCAAGAGACCACTTTTTTTTGAAAAGTCATATTTTGAAAACAGTTAATTTTAGATCAAAGGTGATTATTCCCATGGATGCACCACATCCTGAAATATATGTACATATTTTAGTTGGAGACATTACTGTCATGCCCTCACTTTTAAGATGCCTTAAGTAAAAACTGGCTCAATTCACCCCGCTCTCCCCTATATGCCTTAGGTTTTTACCGGCATGGCATCAATCATTAATGGCCCGGTTTCCCAGATCAGTTAAGTAGTTCTTAACAGCGAAAGACTTCTTTCAAACCTTCTTAAGGAGCCTGTGAAAGAAAATCGCGTTTCCCAGAGTTGCTCTTAGCTTAAGTATCTCTTTCATTAAGAAGGAAATGAAAGATGCTGCTGACCCAGTCTTTACAACCATCTTAGTGAACAAAGACTCACAGATCCAGCCGCGTCAGGCAAATCAATATCACACCAAGCAATGAGATATTAAAACAATGCACCCCGCACAAATTTTGATCTATTTTATACTTTAGATTTATATTGTTTAGCATTCATTGATGACAGCAAAGGGGAAAAAAAAAGAAAAATAAGGAATAACAAGTGTGTTCCTGTATATGCTTTATGCGCACAAATAAAATGATCATCATGAATATCATTTATTTGATAATTTGGCTGCTATACAGCATGTTCTCGCTGCAAATCAACCGCGTAGCCGTGCGCGAAGCAGAACTGGTTATATGAACGCATTGGTGCGTCAGCACTTCAGTCCCCTGGACGTGCTGTCGGACCGGGCTGTCCAGGCAGCCGGTACACCGATCCTCCTGCCCGAGCCCGAACACCTATATGTGTGGTGACAGGGAATTAGTGCATTGAGAAGCAGCGCTGCGTGTGAAAATGCGCTGATAGTGATCGGTGATCGATTTGCCTGACAACGATTATTTGGTTTCAGAACTGGACAGCTCCTCTAAAGGGCTTCTGAAAGAGCGAAACTAAAGGACGGTGTTAAGAAGTCATCTGGGAAACACCCGTATCTTAGGGTTCTCTCTTAGTTGAAACCTTCTTTGAACCTCTCTTAAATCCTTAAGAGAGGTTGGATCTGGGAAACCCGGCCAATATGTGTGCAGACAAGGTAAAAAAAGAAGAAAAAAAAAAAAATATATATCTCATTGCTTGGTGTGATATTGATTTGCCTGACGCGCCTGGATCTGTGAGTCTTTGTTCACTAAGAAGGGTGTAAAGAGTGGGTCAGTGGCATCTTTCATTTCCTTTTTAATGAAAGGGCTTCTTCAGCTAAGAGTGACTCTGGGAAACATGTTTTTCTTTCACAGGCTCCTTAAGAAGGGTTGAAAGAAGCCTTCTGCTGTTAAGGGCTTCTTAACTGATCTGGGAAACCCGGCCATTGATTGTTCTGGCCACCAGTCAAAAAAATCTAAAACACCATACCCCTAATTATACATACTTGCTTGCTTGTTGCTTTTCATCATTTTACCTGATGAGGTACATAGAATTCCCCAGTACAGTTGTCATGGATATGAAATGTGGTTGTAGAGACCAAAACAGAAATGTTTATTTCTGCTGTAAAGTTGGGCATTTTAACATGGAAGTGAACTCACCGTTGGATCCAGTGGACAGTAGAGGGACCTGAGGTCCGGATCCGGACCCAGACCCCTGCAGTCATTAGAGGAACCTCAACTTTTCTTATTTCTGCATTGGCTTCAGCCCGGGAGTTGCAGTGTTGATGTGTGATTACAGGGTTTAACACGGATTTAAATGTGATCTGTGGTAGAGACCTTGTAACTTTATTGTTTCATCTCAAACAGCCTGAAATGCTGCCTATAAAAGGATCTGCTATATTTAAGCTGTGCATCTCTGTGCTCTGATTGGCTGCTGTCTCTGCGCTGGCAGGAAGACGTTTGATGGAACAGTCAGCCGGTTCATGTCGGGTACTGGAAAGAAGATGGTGGTATATCGCCGAGCTGATGGCCATGTGGTCCACATCGCTCCAGAACCTGAACAGTGAGTCCATTTCTGCTCTGGAACCAGCTGACTCACCATCTCATCTGAGAGGTTTCTGCAGGTCTAACTGACCAATTGGACGTTCAGGATTATTGGACATTATGAAGACATTCTCAGGTCGATGTGTGTCACAGACCCACCTGATCTGTGAGTCATTAGAACTGAGATGCAGAAGTTAGTACCCCCTGTTTTAATCCTGTAAATAAAATGCTATACAAGTAATCTGATCCCTACGGAAGAGTATTAGGGCCAGGCAGGAGAAAAATAAAAATTATATTTTAGAGGACGAAGATTTTTTTTTCATTATGCACTTCGAGAAAAAAGTCGAAATGTCGAGATTAATGTTGAAGTGCAATTTTGAGAAAAAAGTCAAAATGTTGAGAAAAAAGTCAAAATTTCGTGAATGAAGTTCAGAATACAAGAATTGTCTTTACGATATTGATTTGAAACACATATCAAACATATGCAGTTGCATAACTTCAGAAACGTACCCTTAACGTTCCGCTCCAAGGATGTAAGTTATTTAGTTAGTTACGGCTGCTGCTCCAGAGCTGTCAGTCGCTCTAACTGGATTTGATGGGCCAGAGGAGACATTTCCACTTTATTCACCAAATTGTATTTCAACTTTATTCTCGAAATTTTGACTTTATTCACGAAATTTTGACTTTATTCTTGAAATTGTATTTCAACATTAATCTCCACATTTCAAATTTTTTCTCAAAATTGTATTTCAACATTAATCTCGACATTTCGACTTTTTCCTCAACATTTCAACTTTTTTTCGAAATTGTATTTCAACATTATTCTCGACATTTCGACTTTTTTCTCGACATTTCGACTTTTTTCTCGAAGTGTACAATAAAAAAAAATTGTCTCTCAAATATCTTTTCACCTGCATGGCCCTAATACTCCTTAATAGTAACTTTTGCACGACTTTACCTGAAACACCCAAGAGAGGCCTTTCAGATGAGACCCAGCAAGGAGTAGTCCAGTTCATGATGACCCTTTCCCAGGTAAATAGGAGTCCACTTGGAGAAGACAGGTGCATTGATGGGTTGCTTCCTGCAGGGAGGAGGAGCCTCTGTTCAGAGCAATCCGTGACGGTGACGCATGCAAAGTCAAAGCACTGGTCATGAGTCAAGGAACAAACCTGATGCTGCCGAGCAAACCTGGCTGGCTGGCCATCCACCAGGCGGCTTGGTTCGGCGAGGAGATGTGTCTGCGTGTGCTGCTGTCAGGTAGGTCACACGCAGACACTCCCACACATACAGGATGTGATGTTGTGATGTGATGATACTTATTCACATCTACGATGTGAATAAGTATAAAACAGGAATGTATGATGTATAAAGTCAGATGCTCTCCGTTAACTTTACCCAGACATTTTCATAATTATTTTGAGTTTAATTCTTATTATCATTCATGCTCCACGAGAAGAAGGAATGATTTGCATATCCCCTTCTGTAGAACTGCAGTCACTACATTTTCATTTATGTATCAAGGTGTTGTGCTGTGGAACTGTTTAAAACATCTAAGTGAAACATGCTCAACATAATGTGCATTCTAAAGAAAGCTGAAAAAAGGTTTATAGATTTTTAATATATATGTGTTTTTCATTCACCATTATCTAAATATATTTCTAAACTATTTAATTGTATTCTGAAGTATTGTATAACTCAGTTATCAGTTATACTGTATAGGCCTATGTATTGTGCTTATATGGTTTTGTGAATTATTGTTTTAAATGTTTTCTTGTTTTTAGGAGGGGGAGTCGCTTATAAGCCCTTCGGGTTTTTATGACCTCTCCTGCACATCTTTTCTTAACTTTTTTTCCTCTGTGTAATGTTCCTTTTTACGAGTGTGCAAACAATAAAATAAATAAGTAAAATAAGACAGCTTTTATGTCTGTGTGAGCAGCTCAGCCGGGGATGACCAACAAGAAGACAGCTCATGGAGAGACGGCCCTGCTGGTCGCCATCAACAAAGATTACCTGGAATGTGTTCGGTTGCTGCTGGAACACGGAGCTAACCCTAACATCCAGAACAATGAAAAAGAGACTCCGCTCTACAGAGGTAACGGTCACCTGAGGGGTCACACTGTCACCAAACACGGTGGCCGCGACGGCACCTGATTAACAAAACTGAGGCTGTAAAAATAAGTGCAGGCAATACCATGTACCCTCTCACAGGGTTCAACAGGGTTCAACAGGGTTCAACAGGGTTCAACAAGGTTCAATGGGGTTCAGCAGGGTTCAGCAGGGTTTATCAGGGTTCAACAGGGTTCAGCAGGGTTCAACAGGGTTCAACAGTGTTCAACAGTGTTCAACAGGGTTCAACAGGGTTGTACAGGGTTCAACAGTGTTCAACAGGGTTCAACAGGGTTCAGCAGGGTTCAACAGGGTTTAACAGGGTTCAGCAGGGTTCAACAGTGTTCAACAGGGTTCAACAGTGTTCAACAGGGTTCAACAGGGTTGTACAGGGTTCAACAGGGTTCAACAGTGTTCAACAGTGTTCAACAGGGTTCAACAGGGTTCAGCAGGGTTCAACAGGGTTCAACAGGGTTCAACAGGGTTCAACAGGGTTCAACAGGGTTCCACAGGGTTGTACAGGGTTCAACAAGGTTCAACAAGGTTCAGCAGGTTTTAAAAAGGTCAGTTGCAGTCAGGTGCTGCTAATCATCAGTCCTTGGTGAACTCCCCCAGCAGGTGTGCAGAGCTCTACAAAAGCAGATCATTTGGCAGTTGGATGCTCTGGAACATTCCAATGAGTGCTAACACATGCCAGGAGGGAAAGAGATCAACAATGGCCTTAGAGAAAGAGCTGTTGCACATCCATCTGGATATTTTTATAAAATCATTTCCAAAGTCTTAGAGGTGAGAAAGATTAGTCACAAGTGGAAGACATTCAAGATAATTGTCGATCTTCCCAGAAGTGAACGTCTCATTACTTCAGCTCAAGATCGGTGCGAAGCTCAGAGAAATACAAAAAACCTCCAGAACCAGGAGAGACAGGAAGCATCTACTGAGAGTTCCTGCCTCTGAAGGAGGATCCAGAAACTTTAGAAAAAAAGAGGTGTACTTAGTGTTTCCCACCTGATTCTTTTAGCATTATAAATATTGTTATGTGGGGAAAAGTGATATGTTGTTGTTTTTCTGATGTAATGTGATAAGTTGTTGTTGTTGCCTAATGCTCCTCCTGCGATCAGATAATTGTTTTGTTTTACAAAACAAATCAGTCGGTGTCTTTTGCGTGTGACAGAGGAAAAGGTCAAGCTGGAAGAGCATAGCACAAGATCTTTAACCAACTGATTCCTGCATCCTTCAACTCTGCTTTTGTTCCTCTGCAGCATGTGAGTTGAACAGTCCTGCGATAGTGGCGATGCTGCTGAACCACGGGGCGACGGTGAACACCCGCTGCAACCAGGACTATACGGCTGTGCAGGAAGCGGTGGTCAGAAACAATGTGGAGATCTGTGAGATGCTGCTGAAGGCCGGAGCCGAACTCAACCTCCGCAACATATACGGCATCACGCCGCTGTTCACGGCAGCTCAATACGGGCAGCTCGACACGCTGCGCTTCCTCCTCAAACAAGGTACCTGAAGAGCGTGAGAGGGTGCAATTCTTCTAGTCACCACTAGGGGCTCCAAGTCAGCTTCCACCAACTATTATTACAAAGTCCAAAAATAAAAATACTTACATTTTGGTATCCGTAGCCAGATTTAACATGTATGACAACTGTACGGACGTTTATCTACCATATAAGGTACAATTATATATGCCGCGACCATTAGGCGACCATTAGGCGCATATAAACGTTGCGCGCCCAATGACGCAGTGCGCCGAATGTGTGTTGTCGGGGGCTCTCACCGCGGCTCCCTCGCAGGAGCGCTTTGAGGAACACCGTGCGTTCCGGAGGAACCGCCCGACCGAGCGGCAGCCGACGCGTCCCTGCGGGCAGGGAGGTCGGCCTGCCCGGCGGCGGGCCCCGTCGTTTACTGTTGATGGATTGTAGATGCGTGGCCTAACGTGTCTGCTGGGACTGTTGTTCGAGCTTTCGCAAAAGCCGGCATCATTTCCGAGGGGTCGCATGGCACGGAAAGTGATTCTGACAGCGAAGAAAGTGGAACTGTCGTCAGGACTCGATCGCGCTTATCGGGCCAGAGTGGCCAGAGAGCTGCGCACCCGACTCATGCCCGTCACCGCAGCTGTTTAATTCAGAAACGGAGGATGAGGACTACGATGGGTTTGATTAATGACGCTTGTTTTAATTTTTGATTATTCATTGGTGATTTAAAAAATGTTAGTACTTTGTAATAAAGACTTAAATAAAGCACAATTAAACTCAGTTTTGCTCCCGCTCTATTTTTAAATATGCACACTTGTATGTGTCACGGTTGGTGTTTGTTGAGGACCCAAACGCAGGAGAGCAGGAGGCAGGAGTTGACAAAAGCAGGATTTATTAAGCTTGAGCAAAACCAAAGCGCTGCCGAGCAGGAACAACACTGAACAAAAACAAGAATCTAAAAACTATGCGAGGAGACATGGAGGGGGCAGCCGGCGGAGCACGGCCGGCGGTCCAGCAGTCCTCCTATCAGCTCTGACAGAACTTATCAGATGTTGCACTAGTGACGTCTGAAATGATGGCTGGATGGGTTCGTTTAGAAAGAATGCAAGGTAACATTAGCACCATGGATAGCACCCGCTAGGCTCGGGGGAACTAGATCCTTATAATTGAGTTAAAGTGGGCATGATTCAATGAACTATCAGACTTGTTTGAGGACTCCGCATACTTCAGAAAACATATTTAGTTATTTTTCTACAGTTTATGGGGGTAATGTGCCAAACTCTGACATTTTATTGCTGGTGCTCTTCTCCACAAAGTCTTGGAGAATGACTGTGGAACTGTTCTGGACTAAGAATGGACCACAGATACCCGGGTTCAGGATCCATTGAAGTCTCCTGATGCTAACTGCTAACTGAACTAAATTGTGACTCCTTTCAAAGAAAATTTAATTACCTCGTTCGTTTTCATCACAGCTTAAATTATTTGACGTATAGACATCACTAATGAGAACCAATGTTCTATCTTTGTCAATTTTAATTATTTAATCTTACTCGTAAACAACCAACCAATTCACAGCTGTTGTCATGACAAACGCCCTTAGAGAAAGTGACCATGTTTGATAAAAGTTCAATTAAATGTAATTTATTACCAGTTAAATTCCTTTCATCATAATTGTATTCAGGTTTTTCAAGGTAATACTGTAAAGTTGTCCTCTCATAAAACTGCACAAGTGTGGACTAACTGACATCAGAGAACTGCAGTTAGACCCATACTTCTTTGCTTTGAGACCTGGAGGACAATATTGATGTGCGAAGGGCACATGGGAGTGTATCATAAATCCTGACCCGAGGCTCCTCATGCGTCTCTCTGCAGGTGCAGACATTAACACACAGGCGGCTGATGGAGCCACGGCTCTATGTGAAGCAACTAAAAATGGACACGAGGGAGTTGTGGAGCTGCTCCTGTCTGAGAGCGCTGACGCTAACAAGCCTGGTAGGACAGGACTATTACCACTTCATATCGCTGCTGAGAGAGGAAGTGACACGTAGGTACACAGTTCATGATGAGGTGTAAACCAACATGCTCGTACTGACTCCTCGTACACATCCAGATGTTGATGTAACAAAACTGTTTGAAAGTACAAGAAATTGTGGTTGATGTGGAGTGAAATAAACACGGACAATGAAATGATGAGCGCAAGCAAGGATCAGATCCAACTTCATTGCAAGAAAAGTTAGTTCAGTTATCAGATTCAACACTACATAGAGACTGGTGTCATCTGCATACAACAAAATAGCGGTGGCGCAGCTGGTAGTGCAGCCGTGTCACAGCTAGAAGGTCCTGGGTTTGATTCCCGCCGGGGACGCTGTGGGCGCTGAAGTGCGTGTTAGTTCCCCCATGACTTCGGCGCCCACACCCTAGGTGGGGTTGGTGAAAGGGCCTTTCTGTGTGGAGTTTGCATGTTCTCCCCGTGTTCCCTTGGTAGCTAATGTGAGCTACCCTCACAAAAACATGCAGCAGTCCTGGGCTCTACTGCCCCCTCTGGCCAACCGGGGCGCCAGATGGGGTGAGGAGGATCTGGCCGGAATAACGTGATCCTTCCACGCGCCACTTTCGGCCGGAGAAACCCCACCCTGTCTGGTGAAAAGATGCGGCCTGCTCACTCCTCAGGTTAAGGACAGGGCCCTCCCGGGGTTGGTAGAGGATGGCAATGCCCAGGACTGTAGCTTAGGTAGGAGCACTGGGTGATAAAAATGGGAAAAAATCGGGGATGAAAACATTTTAGAACAAAAAGTCAGATCAAGTCATATCAAATCAAATCGGGTCTGGGTCGAGTCCAGTCTGTTTTATGTAAAGCCAGCCAGCAGAAGCATAAGGAACTTCTGCAGGGCCAGGACAAGACCCTGCTGTCAGTTAAGATTTTGACCCAATTGTTGGTCGTGCCTCGTGCAGTATACGTGGGGTAACCAGAATCAGAAATCAGAATCAGAAAAAGCTGTATTGCCAAGTCAGACATAAATCAGTCGAGAGAACTTGACTCCGGTTCACACCAATGGTTCACACCAATGGTTCACACCAATGGCATTAATACGGACGCCATTTTTAAAGGAAGGATGACACTGGGATGGAGGGAAGAGGGAAAAAAGGCATCTTCACACTGTGAATTAATACCTAGTGTCAAGGTGCAAAAAGACACCTCAGCACAGAAACAGATGTTTTGAAAGGGGAGGGCAAGTGGGGGGGTGGGCAGAGCCGCTTGTTTACATTCCACCAGGGAGATTGTGACACCAGCAGCGAGCCAAGCTGCCCTGTCAAGGTCAGATTGTAGAATCAACAATTGTATGAAAGAAGGAAACCGGAAGACTCCAGTAATTTTCCGTCTGCTGTTAAGTCTCTGATACCTCAATGCGACTCCAAACAGACACATTTGTGATCAATTCCCGCCGAGCCGAGGTTCCAGCCTCTCCAAGATCTTCTCCATCTTGCCAATGAGCTCAAAGACCGCTGCTACCCTACAATTCTGTTCAAGAATCGCATCTAGCTTGCGGCCCTGCTCTCCCAGCGTTAAAGTTTGAGTGCTTAACCCCTTGCTCATTCCTCCAGTAACGTCGGGCAGCTCAGAAAGTTCCAGAACGGCTGTCGCCGACTTCCGCGATTGTTGATAGGCCAGGAAAATCCCCACTCCAATTAGAAGAAATCCTGCTATCATAAATCCAATTATGAAGGCGTCTTCCACGTCCTCGACGGACATAATCTTGAGGCACAACGGCTTCCAGTTTTTGTAGGAATCCATTGTGTATACAGCAAAAAATGTCCCATCAGGACAGGAGGGGTCCCTAACCCCCTCACTTCTGGTCGCAAAAATTTGGTTAATTGTGCTGAGGGACCAGTTAATCAATTCCATGATTGTAGAGTTTTCGGAGGAATGAAAATGAGAGGCTCTGAAGACAAGACAGGACAAAAGCAGTTGCAGGGAAGGCTGATAAGGGAGAGGAGCAGAAAAAGCGTCCGCCTTCGCTGAGAGCCGGAAGAAGACGAGAGATTAACACTTCACGACGAGCTCCCGATCACAAATCGTGTGCTCGCAAGAAAATCAAACGTGTTTGAAATCCTGGTTGCTCCTCGTGAAGGTATCGCACAGTTGAAGCAGCTACGACCCGATTGGACTCATCCTTTTACAGAGAGCATGCGCAATCTCTGATGTCACGTCAAAAACTATTATTTGTAGTTTAAAGTGTTGCAAATTCACAGAAAAAAAACGTACGGTTACGCCGTCGATTTAACGCGGAACCATAAATCAGCCTTTAGTGTGCGCTCTGTGTGCTGTTCTGAACACTTCTCTGTTGAGCTCATTTGGCTGGGACGTCGGGTCCCTCCGCTGAGACACAACTTTTGCGGTATGCGTTCATTGTTGTGTCTAAAAATGATGCGCAGTTCCCACCCAATCAGAAACGGTACAGATATATATATAAAAAAATAAAGGATCCCCATAACCTTTGATTGGGTGGGCAGGACGCACGTTTGGGTGGGCACAGCCCACCCCTGCCCCAAAACCGGCCTCGAGTTCCAGTAACAGATGTCCGACGTGAGGATTATGAACGTATAGTGTGAGCAGACGGGTCGCATCCGAGCATCGGGTCGTACAGTGTGAGACCATAAATCGTGGGCTGTGAACTTTTGAACTCAGCGATCTAGTCGTGCAGTGTGAGATGGGGCTGACTCAAACGATTTAAAATATCACAGTGTATGCCCAGCTTTAGGTGTTTCATCATGATCACCAGCGGTCTTCAACCCTGGTCCTCAGGACCCCCTGTCGTGCGTGTTTTAGATGTTGCCCTGCATCATCACACCTGATTCTAATTAATGGTCGTCATCATCTGGTCATCCAGGTCTGCACAAGTCTGTTAATGACACAGTCATTTGTATCAGGGTGTGCTGAAGCCGGGAAACATCTAAAACATGCAGGACAGGGGGTCCTGAGGACATGGGCTGAAGACCCCTGATCTAGACAAACTGCTAGATGTTGAATGTGTGATGACTGTTCTGCTGTAGGCACGAAGCACAACAAACTACAGGAACAATGGAGAACAATGATGGTTATGAGGTACTTATAATTAATAACTGAGAAAAGAAAGAGAAGGAGGGGTGATGGGCACCGCTCACTGGATCATGTCGGTGCCCCTCTGCAGCTTAGATATATAGCAGCATGTCTAGGATGAAACTTGCCCTCTGACAACAGAGAGCTCTGTTAGGAACTTAAGGTACTATCAGGTCTTGCAAATGTCTCAGTCTGTTCTTGTGAAACGTCCTCAGTCTCAGCTAAAGTTCTGCTCCAGTTCAGAGCCTGCATCTAGACCAGGACGGCCCAAATCCCCAGATGGGTTCTAGCACTGACCATTTTTTCCAGGATGCATCAGTGGAGACTTGTGTAAGCTTCAGACGATGTAGTATCCCAGAATGCATCATGCATGAGCAGCAGAGGTAATAGCTGACACAATAAGACTAAAAGAGAAAGTTATAGCTTTGTTTTAGTGTAAATCAATGGAGATTTAGTGTGTTTTCATGCAAGAATATAGTTCCTCTACCTGCATCAAGGATTATCAAGATAGAGTCTAGCATTAGCTACGATAGCGTTCCACTGGTTCTTCTCTATTGAGTTTTGACCCTTAGAAGGTCCCTGCTGTCAGTTAAACCTGGTGTTAATCTGACCTCCTGTGTATTGGTACCTGTGTTTCTGACTGATAAACTGTGATATGACCTTCAGCCAAAAACACCTGTCAGTCTCTTGAGTCCATGTAAGTCCCACGCAGACAGTCCAAGTAAGGCTCAGAGAACACAACAGAGAGGTGTTTCGGCTCACGTGTTGTGTTTGGTTTCCCAAACACCGTGCTGTGCCAGTTTTATCAACAGAGGTTTGGAAAACCGAGGTCACGTCTTCACCTGCCAACGTAATGCACTGCATCCGCCCTGTCCTGCTTCTGCTGCTGCTCCCTGGGGAGGGTGAACCCCTGCTGCTGCTACTTTGGGTGGAGCTTCATAGAACGGGCCTTAGGGTTAAACATAATAAAGCAGATAAGAAGCTCTCAGCAATACCACTCAGTATTTTTGAGAACATTTTCTGCAAACGTCAACCGTCAAGAACTGTTCAGTCAGATCCGTCTCCGTTTCCCCGTTTCCAGAATCGTCTCTATGCTGATCCCGGTGACCGGTAAGACCAGAGTCAGCCGGAGTGGAATCAGCCCACTGCACTTGGCAGCAGAGAATAACCATGACGACACTCTGGAGCTGCTAATTGAGGCGGGCTTTGATGTCAACGCTCAGTTATCCGAAGAACGAACAAAGCTGTACGAGGACCGCCGCAGCACCGCCCTCTACTTTTCCGTCTTCAATAACAATATCTACGCAGTGCGCATGCTGCTCAGCGCCGGGGCCGACCCAAACCTGGACGTGTTCAAGCCGCTGATGGTTGCTGCCAGGCAGGGCTGCATTGAGACCGTGACCTTGTTGGTGGAGCATGGCGCCGACATCAACGCGGGCATCCCGACCCACCCCAGCACCTTCCCTGCCGTCTACATGTTCTCCATGAAGTACCTTCCCATGTTCAAGTACCTGCTGGACCAAGGCGGGAACGCCCTCTCCTGCTTTGACTGTGAGTTCGGCAGCCGGACTCATCCGCCGCTCACAACCTCCCAATCACAGAGGATTGACCGGCGGGGTGAAGACGCGGTACTGGAGCCTCACCTGAGGAGAGGCGTTCAGGTGACGTTGTTTCTCATAGCCTTGTCATCTTTAACGTAATTTCTTTTGAAATCCTGGTTAGTCCCCCTGTTTAGAACGTTGTTTTGTATTAAGTAAATGTATGAAATCGTCTTGTTGTAGGCAGTGGCGCCACCAGGGGGGGAATAGGGGTGGCCACGGCCCCCCTACAAATTTGCTGGCCACCCCACTGGCCACCCCACTTGCCTCAATAAAAAAAAAACACTTGCCGGTCACATAGATTCTATCATCAGTTATTCAATTCAATTCAATTTTATTTATATAGATAGAAATAGAAATAGAAATAGAAAGCCTTTATTATCATTGTACAGGTACAGTGAAATTAGGCATCAGCTCCGTCAAAAGTGCACACATGCAAAGACTATGTAAACAAGGAAACATAAATATATATATTCATTCATTCTTTAGGTGTTTCATCATGATCACCAGCGGTCTTCAACCCTGGTCCTCAGGACCCCCTGTCGTGCGTGTTTTAGATGTTGCCCTGCATCATCACACCTGATTCTAATTAATGGTCGTCATCATCTGGTCATCCAGGTCTGCACAAGTCTGTTAATGACACAGTCATTTGTATCAGGGTGTGCTGAAGCCGGGAAACATATATATATATATACAGTATATATATATATATATATATATATATATATATATATATATATATATATATATATATATATATATATATATATATATATATATACACACACTATATGAATGAGTGAATGGGAGGATAAAAATGTACATGAATGGGTGGGGGGATATTGCACTTAAATGGATGGAAAAATAATAATATTGCCCTTGAAAGGATGGGAGTATTGCACATAGATAGTAGAATATTGGGACATTGTGGATAGAAGGTAGAAAATATTGCACAGAAAAATATGAGGTAGCTTATAGTTTGAGAAAGTTCACAGCTTTGGGGAAGAAGCTGTCCCTGAATCTTTTTGTATGGGTTCGTAAGGACCTGAAGCGCCTCCCAGAGGGCAACAGGTCGAAAAAGTGGAAACCAGGGTGGGTGTTGTCCTTTAAAATGTTCCTTGCCCTGTTGAGGCAGCGGGAGCTGTAGATGTCAGACAGGGATGGCAGAGAGGGCAGAAGGCAGCCGATGATCTTCCGTGCTGTGTTTGCCACCCTCTGCAGCCTCTTCCTGTCTGCCTCCGTGCAACTGGAGTGCCACACTGTCACGGCATGGGTCAGCAGGCTCTCTATGGTGGACCGGTAGAAGGTCACCAGCAGCTGTGTTTTCAAGTTCTCCTTCCTGAGCACCCTCAGGAAGTGCAGCCGCTGCTGAGCCTTCTTAACCAGTGCAGTGGTGTTGACAGACCAGGAGAGGTCTGCAGTGATGTGGACGCCCAGGAACTTGAAGGACTGCACTTGCTCCACACAATCACCGTTGATGTGCAGGGGGGCGGGGGCGGGGGCGGCTCGGTTCCGCCTGAAATACAGGATGAGCTCCTTGGTTTTGGTGGTGTTCAGTGCCAGGTTGTTCAGTGCGCACCACTCACCACGTTTAAGGACCTCATCTCTGTAGGCCGCCTCGTTTCCCCCTGTGATCAGCCCCACCACCGTTGTGTCATCAGCCAACTTGACAATGACGTTCTCTGGGTGGGCGGGGCTGCAGTCCGATGTGTAGAGCGAGTACAGAAGTGGGCTCAGCACACAGCCCTGAGGAGAGCCAGTGCTGAGAGTGCGGGAGGAGGAGAGGTGAGGACCGAGCTTCACGCGCTGGAGTCGGTTCACCAAAAATATAGCGTCTAATACAACAAAAGTTTTCTCTAGGCACTTTCCAGAGACCCAGAACATGACCCCCGAGCAATTATTACATAAACAATGGGAGGTAAAAACTCCCCTAGTGGGAGAAAAGCCTTAAGCCAAACAGTGGCAAGAAAAACTCCCCTTTAGGAGGGAAGAAACCTTGAGCAGGACCTGGATCATAAGGGGGGACCCTCCTGCCGGAGGCCAGACTGGGGTGCATTATGCGATTCATCCCAAATCATTTGGGCCAAATGCATAGCAGTAGGCGTTTCTTTAAGTATTTCTGAGCCTGTATACTACAACAGTATAATAAAATCCTGTAATGACGGCTTTTAGTTTTGGTGTCCACCCCAAGAATTTAAGTGAAAAATCTTTGGAGGTGCCCCTGGTCGTAGGCGGTATTCTGTGGTTCCTTTGTGTTTGATTACTCCTCACACCCAGTGTGATCAGATTGTGTTAAACGAGAAGGTGGGGGACTTCTGCACATTTCTGATATTGCTGCTGTGTCTGTGCTGTAACTCAATGGCTCACTTTTCATTTATTGACTTTTCGTTTATTGACAGTTCTGTGAGATGATCTCCATTCCCAGTATCTGTCGGTGGGCGGGGCCAATCATTGACGTCCTGTTGAACTATGTTGGTCATGTGACTCTCTGCTCCAGACTGATGGAACACCTGGACAGCTTCCCTGATTGGAGCTGCATCAAGGAGAAAGCAAGTGAGTCGATGGGTGACGGTGGACTGACGGCGATCCAGCAGCGAACAGACGTCAGTCTCGCCGGTCTCTGTGGCACGTTACTGGTTGTTGAGGTTTGTGTCTGGTCTTAACAGTCCCTGTCCTTTGCAGCTCCACCGAGGCCACTGCTCCAGCTCTGCAGGCTACAGGTTGTGCAGCTGGTTGGAAGTCGACGTGTGAAGAGATTACCGCTGCCTATAGGTCTGATCCGCTTCCTGCAACACCAGGAGGCGTGTCTGGACGACTGATGGTGCCCCTCCAGGCCAACTAGTGGACCGATCTGTTCCCTGATGGACCTGCAGAGAGAGTCCGGAGAACCACAGATCAGCCTGTGATCTGTGGTTAGTGATGATGTGTGGATGTTATATTTTGCACTGTTTAGCCCGGTGTGAAACCCCTTGTAGAGGAATTGAGAAAAGATCTGTATAAGAACTTTAAACTGAGGGAGAAAAAAGAAAGACAGAGTATGTATGTGTATTAAAGATTCATATCTTTTGTTATAGGCTAAAGTCTAACTTCGAAAAGTTTCTAACTCTGGTGATCTGTGCTAATTTTGGCCTTGAAGACGTATAGCAACCTGAAAGCTGGCTGTGTATCTCTCTCTCTCCTGTCTCTGTGTGTGTGTCTTTCTCACCACCTGCACCTCCCTTGTAATAGAAAAAGATTAACAGTCTTATATAATCATTGTTGTTTTTTAAAGCTTTGGTGACTATAAAAAATCTCTGCAACTCTGCTCAATGCAAAGGGATGTTGTATGCTGTAAAAAAAAACCTGCCTGTCTCGGGCTCAGATTGGAAGGGAGCACACGCGGCCTCCTGAGCGAGAAGCTCCGGTCTCGGTGTGCAAAGTTATCTCCCCTTTTTCTGGGTATAGAGGGCGTCATATATTCAATTCAATTCAATTCAACTTCATTTATATAGCATCTAATACAACAGATGTTGTCTGTAGACGCAGGCCAGAACGCAGCTCCCGAGGCTCCGGCCTGCAAACATGCACAAAAGAGAAAAAAGGGGGGCCGGCACAAGAAACTACAGGAACGATGGACAAAAATGATAGCTATGAGATATTTATAATAAATAAAAATGGTAATGGAGAAGAGAGGAAGGGAAAAGGAGAGGAGAAGAATGGTGAGAGGCACCGCCCAGCGGATCATGTCAGTGCCCCCCTGCAGCATAAGCCTATAGCAGCATATCTACCGCGAAGCTATATTTGAGACTAACTATTATAGTCTTGTTCTATAGCTGCAACTATGACTACTGACTCTAACACACTAGAGTTTAAACTACCTAGAGATTTACCAACACCAGTTAGAGGTTTACTAAACACTAACTATAGGCTTTACTAAACAGAAAGGTTTTAAGTTTAGTTTTAAAGGTGGAGGTGGTGTCAGCCTCCTTAACCCAGATTGGAAGTTGGTTCCAAAGTAATGGTGCCTGATAGCAGAATGCCCGCCCTCCGAATCTACATTTAGATACTCTAGGAACTACGAGTAAACCTGCACCCTGGGGGCGGAGAGCTCTGCCAGGAACATAAGGCACTATCAAATCTTGTAAATACTGCGGAGCTAAGCCGTTTTGGGCTTTATATGCAAGTAATACAATTTTAAATTGGATTCTGAATTTTACGGGTAACCAATGGAGCGACGCTAACACTGGAGAGACGTGGTCTCTCCTGCTAATTCCTGTCAGTACTCGTGCTGCTGCATTCTGGATCAGCTGGAGCCTATTCAGCAAATTACTTGGACATCCTGTTAACAACACATTACAGTTATCCAGTCTAGAAGATGCAAACGCATGAACTAGTTTTTCTGCATCACTCTGCAAGAGGATTTTCCTAATTTTTGCAATATTACGGAGATGGAAAAACGCTATTTTACAAACCTGATTAACATATGTGTAGCACGGTGAGTGCCACGGGGCCCGACCGACAGGATGCAGAGACACGGAGCTTTGTGAAGAACCCTTTTTTATTAGCAATCACCAGACACCAACACAGGACACACGTGCTTCAGATCCTCATGCCAGCAGCTTCCGCCTCAGTCTGACTCCTCAGTCCTCTTTATAAGGCTGGCAGGGTGATGAGGTTGACGGGCCACACCTGTGCCCCGTCAGCCTGAGTGGCTGCAGCTCCTCCACTCTGCCACACACCCCCAACGCCAAACTCGCGCCGGGGTCCGTCCGGCCGAGCCTACTCCCCCCCGCGGAGCGGGAGAGGAAGCCCGGAACCGCCGTCTGCGCCCCGGGCCTTCCTGGTTCAGACGGCCGCCGAGCACCGTCGGGAGGTCGTCCTCGGCGTCGGGCCGACCAGCGGGAACGGTCGGGCGGCCGTCCTCGGCGACGGGCCGACCACCGATAACGCCGCTCTCGGTACCGGGCCCATGGTGGCCTCGGGTCAGACGGTGCATCCAGGACCACCCCCTCCTCCGTGACGCGGACCCGCGTCGGCCGCTGGTCCGCCTCCAGGACCGCCTCCTCCACAGCGCAGCCCTGGTCTGGAGCTGGCGTGTCCAGGACCGCCTCCTCCGTCACGCCGCCCTGCTGGTCCGCCTCCACCTCTGCAGCCGACTCCGTCACCGCCTCCGACTCCGCCTCCGCCTCCGACTCCGCCTCCGACTCCGACTCCGACTCCATCCCAGGAGCCGTCGCCTGGCGGCCTGCAGCGACTGCCTCACGGCCGGTCGGCTGCAGCGCCGCCAGCGCTGCCACGGCAAACCTCAGGCGTGGAGCCGGGATGGGTCGCTCCGTCGGCCCCGCCGTCTCGGGAGCCGTCGCTTGGCGGCCCGCAGCTTCTGCCTCCCGGCCTCTCAGCTGCGGCGCCGCCAGCCCCTCCCGCGCTGCTGCGGTGAACCTCAAGCGGGGCGCAGGGGTGGGTCGATCCGGGGGCATCAGCGCCGCTAGCACAGCGAGCTGATGCTCGCCCTGGTCCCGGAGCAGGGCGGTCAGGTCCGCCATGGCCTGGGTGAGCGCGTCCAGGGCCCGCTCCGTGCCTCCCTTGTCCATCCCGTCGGGCCCCACGTTGGGCGCCAGTGTAGCACGGTGAGTGCCACGGGGCCCGACCGACAGGATGCAGAGACACGGAGCTTTGTGAAGAACCCTTTTTTATTAGCAATCACCAGACACCAACACAGGACACACGTGCTTCAGATCCTCATGCCAGCAGCTTCCGCCTCAGTCTGACTCCTCAGTCCTCTTTATAAGGCTGGCAGGGTGATGAGGTTGACGGGCCACACCTGTGCCCCGTCAGCCTGAGTGGCTGCAGCTCCTCCACTCTGCCACAATATGGTTTAAACGACAAATCCTGATCGAAAACAACACCAAGGTTTCTCACAGTTGCACTGGAAGCCATCGCAACACCATCTAGTCCCTTCCCTAGATGCTCTTGACCAAGAATGATAACCTCTGTTTTATCTGAATTTAGAAGCAAGAAATTTCTGGACATCCAGTCCTTGATGTCCCTAAGACATGCCTGAAGTTTAACCAACGGTTCTGTCTCACCCGGCTTCATAGACAAATAGAGCTGCGTATCATCAGCATAGCAATGAAAGTGTATGCCGTGATTCTGGATTATACTTCCCAATGGCTGCATGTATAAACTGAACAAGATTGGCCCTAGCACTGAACCTTGCGGAACTCCATAACAGACCCTTGACTGTTCTGAAGAAACCTCATGTACATGAACAAACTGGAACCTGTCAGATAGATATGATTTAAACCAACGTAGAGCTGTCCCTTTAATCCCAACAACATGCTCTAACCTGTGCAGTAAAATGCCATGATCTATAGTGTCAAAAGCAGCACTGAGGTCCAGTAGAACCAGTATGGACACTAATCCCTTATCTGAGGTCCAGTAGAACCAGTATGGACACTAATCCCTTATCTGAGGTCCAGTAGAACCAATATGGACACTAATCCCTTATCTGAGGCCATAAGGAGGTCATTCGTGTCTTGAGTTATATCACGGTAACCCTTTCTTTTACAGTACATTAATAACCAGGTAATACCATGGTAATTACACTGTAATTACCTAGTAGTACCTTGTATTTACAAGGTAATTACATGGTAAGTGCCGGGTAATTTACCCAGTAAGTACTAGGTAATTATTACGTATTTTCTTGTACCATGTAATTATGTGTATTTACCATGTAATAACATGGTAAATACCTGGTTGTTTAAACTAAACATTACTAGGTAATTATAAAGACATTAGATGGGAACTATGAAGGAAATTACAGGTATTTACTAGATTAATATTAGTAACTACCAGTCAATTTACCATGTAATTACTCTGAAATTACATGAATTATTTCTAAGTAAGTACCAGGTAATTACACTTCAATGACCATGTAGTTACCTTGTATTTACTATACATTTCATGGATAACTATGGGTATTTACCCATTCATTATTGATTTATGTATTATCAATGGATTGGTGCAGGTACGCCCGAGGGGTGTAAATGACTCTATTGACCTTGTAATTAACCTGATAGTTACCATGTTTTACCTGGCAATTGGCAGGTACTTACCTTGTAGTTACTTGCCCAGTAATTCTATTTCCTAAGTATTTACCCAACAAGTACAGAAATAATTACATGATATTTACCCATTAATTGAAGTGAAACTGGACTGTAAAAGAAAGCGTGTGTTGTTTCCATAATATTACCTGGTACTTCCTCATAAAGTACAGAAATAATTACCTGATATTTACCCATTTATTGGAGTGAAACTGGACTGTAAAAGAAAGCGTGTGTTGTTTCCATAATATTACCTGGTACTTCCTCATTAAGTACAGAAATAATTACCTGATATTTACCCATTAATTAAAGTGAAACTGGACTGTAAAAGAAAGTGTGTGTTGTTTCCATAATATTACCTGGTAATTGTAGATTATAATTATAAAGATTTGAACAATTGGCAAAACGTCTGATAATTACCTCCCCTTTACCCCGCAATTACAAAGTTGGACCACACCCCCTCACATATCCCTCCTCACACACCACCACCACCTTGTAACAAATACACCAAAACAGGTGATCTGTCAAAGACTTTTTTTTTTCTTCAAAAGGATAAAGAAAAAAGTTCTGTAAGTTCTGTATAAAAACATATTGTACAGTGTAAAACGTATTGCATAGTGTAAAGCATAAAACTAGGCACAGTGTTGAAAATATAGCTACATTCAGTCAATCAACGCAACAAATAAAAAATACAGTGCATTCAATAACGATATAACAACATATTTAGATCTCAAACTGGCATGTCAAGGACCCCAATATTATCTGCATTTGGCCATCACCCTTAACCTCAATTTTTTTTCTCCAGAGACCCTCATAGTGGAGCGGCTAAGAGTGGATTTTAGGCAGAATCGTGCATTTGGTGATACAAGCATGAAAATTGGCATGAGCAGTCTCTATGGGTCACTTGACAAGAAAATTGGTCGGGCCACTTGAAATTTCAAGCTGGCGGCCATTTTTCAAGATGGCCGCCACCTTGGTTGATCAATTAAGTGATGTAATTGTTTGGTTGGTGATATAGTCATGAAAATTGGCATGAGCAGTCTCCATGGGTCACTTGACCAGAAACTGCTCACAGCCACTTGAAATTTCAAGATGGCAGCCATTCTTTGAGATTGCCACCTGGATTTTTAAATAATATATTTTCCCATGTTAATTTGAGGTCCTAAAAAGTCCAAGAGTGGATTTTTTACTGTATTTTGTCTAACTCCTCACCCTTGACCTGTCCGATGTGGTAAAACCTGCCAGGAGTTGCCTCCTAACGGCATAGCTCCCAGGGTTCAGTGAAGTGCACAAGCTCCCGTCCCTTACCACGACAAGGTAACAGTCACAAGGGAGGTTTTTTTTTTTGGTTTTTTATTCTTATTTTTTTTACCTAAATGAACAGACAGTAACGCTGTCAAATAAATACTAAGGAATGGAGAAACAAAAAGGAAGATTATTAAAATGGCCAGCTTTGGTGCTGAATGGATAGCGCTCCAAAAAATAATTGAACAATTATTTACTGAATGGCAATATGGGCAGATCTAGAGGCAACAGCAGCTCTGACTGACATAGCCGTGGAACCATGAAAAACTGAAAATATCCCTCACAAATAAAAGGTAGAGGTGCTGACATTACAAAGTATCTCCTCAACTAAAAATATCTCTCACTGGTAAGTAGCCAGTGGAAAAAAATACTAAAGAACTAAACTAAAAATGCGATTAACTGGTAAAACTGAAGACAAACTGATGTGGCCATGGGGAGCCGAGCCATAGGTCTACACCTGAAAACACAGGTGCCAAGGGGGAGTAACCCTGGCAAAAAGAATATGCAGATAGGATCTAGCAGGGGCAACTACACAGACATGTACAAGTGAGTCCATATCTGAAGCACTTACACCTTCCAGTACATGCCTTGGTGCACCCGCATTTAGTCAACTCCCAACCACTCTCTGCAATAGGTGGAAAAGGAGTCCAAAAGATTTTCCATTCCTCATCTTGTTTTATCCATCCCCAGTCAGATGGGCTTGGCATTTGTGGTTGTCGCTTTAATGCCTGTCCCCACACGTATCCAGCCTCATAAGATGCTCTTTGAGTGCTGCTTGAGTTGGTGGGATCAGGTCATATGGTCTTTACTTTCTGGCAAAGAGATCAAGCCTCGCCTCATTCACAGTTGTGACATCGCTGGATCTGTCATACATTAGCACAACAAATCTCTCCAAAGCTTGCAGGTCGCTGTCATCCACTGCAGAGGGTTCTGTTTTTCAAGAGCATAGAGTGGCTGGTCAGCAGTTATGACAGGCGTTTGTCTTGGATTCAGGAATGCCACTGTATCACTAACTTTTTCCATGACATGCTTTACTGTTGCAACAGAGTGGGCTTGGTCTCAGAGGAGGGGAAGCAGTGATGTAATGCTGACTTTAAAATCCAGGCTCCTCCGTTGGGATGCATGGTGGGCTGACCATGTTATATTGGCAGAAGCATCGACTGCTTGGGTTAGGCTAACTTTCTCCAGCCAGTCAACCTCGGGTGCCAAGTTTCTGTTGAATACAGTGAGGTCTGGTAAAGGTAGGTTGGCTACAGGATGGGGCTCTGGGTTTTTCTTTCTGAAGAAAGCTGGTTGGATGTTCGAGAAGGATTCAGGAATTTCAGGAACTTTGCTTGGTCTGTCATCTGAAAGTTGGAGTGATGGCCTTATCTCACCCTCATTGTTAAGACCTGGATGTTGGAACATGGAAATACTTGTACCATGAAAGGATGTATGTGCCGTTGTTGCTGTGGGATTATGGTCAATGTTGTCCATAGCAGATGTGGTGAAGAGTCCCTTTCTCAGAATCGGTGGGTAGACAACCCCATCTACCACATACTGGTTCACCACAGATTCTCCTAGCAGTGCGGAAACCTCCAACACCCTGTCATAGGAGATGCATATCCCATTCTCATGAAGTAGGTCAATGAGTTGTCGCTTTCGTGTTTTAGCATACACCGCCATTCCAATGTAAACAGCAAATGCAGTTTCACGGTCTCTCGAGTGCCTATGGGTTGCTGCACCATCTTTGCACTTAGTTTTGCAATTGTCTAATCTCTATTCTAATTTACCCGTAATCACCAAATCAACAAAATGTACTTTTATGCCTCAGTGTTAGAGGTTTTTTTCATGCCATAAAATTGTTTTGGCATCATCCAAAACTTAAAAAATAATGACTCTAAGTCCTCTTTACTGAAAAAAAAAATGTATATGGGAAAATTGATCTTTTGAGGATCCAGTGGCGGCTCACGGCAGTTTCCATGCTTGTATTTGCCTAAATGCTCCAATAAGGTGGCGGCCATCTTGAAAAAATGTCCGCCATCTTGAAATCCCAATTGGCTGTGAGCAGTTTCTTGTCAGGGGAACAATGAGACCGCTCATGCCAATTCTCATGCTTGTATAACCAACTTTACATCACTTAACTGCTCCACTAAGGTGGTGGCCATCTTGAAAAATGGCTGCCATCAAGTGGCTGGTAGCATTTTCTTGATAAGTGACTCATGGAGACTGCTCATGCCAATTTTCATGCCTATATCACCAACCAAACAATTACCGTACATCACTTAATTGATCGACCAAGGTGGCGGCCATTTTGAAAAATGGCCGCCAACTTGAAATTTCAAGTGGCCCGACCAATTTTCTTGTCAAGTGGCCCATGGAGACTGCTCATGCCAATTTTCATGTCTATATCACCAACCAAACAATTACATCACTTAATTGATCAACCAAGGTGGCGGCCATCTTGAAAAATGGCCACCAACTTGAAATTTCAAGTGGCCCGGACAATTTTCTTGTCAAGTGACCCATGGAGACTGCTCATGCCAATTTTCATGCCTATATCACCAACCAAACAATTACATCACTTAATTGATCGACCAAGGTGGCGGCCATCTTGAAAAATGGCCGCCAACTTGAAATTTCAAGTGGCCCGACCAATTTTCTTGTCAAGTGACCCATGGAGACTGCTCATGCCAATTTTCATGCTTGTATCACCAAATGCACGATTATGTGACTTATCTGCTCCGCTATCACAGAAGCAAAGATTTGAGACATGTAAACAACAAAAACACGGGGCGAACCACAATAAAATAACTTTTCATTTGGTATAAAACTGAACAGTTTGGTTCGCCCTCCAAGGTTCAATATGCCCTTGTGTGCCGCAGATTTTCGGTTTTTGCCATTAGTTTTCGCATTGATGCTTTAAAATCCTCGTGTTTGTGCCTGTCAGCTGCTGCGGAGCAGCGCTCCTCGCGAGTCGTAGCTCCGCCGGCTTCCCCTCACACAGAGCGGAGCTCTGCTTGCCATGAGCGCTCGTGCTCATGGCGGAGGAAGTTGAGAAAAAAAAAAAAAAGGTTAGAAGAAGCACCGGCTTCAAATCTCCGGTGTGGCAACATTTTGGTTTCGCTGTTGATTATAACGACGATGGAGTGCAAATAGTTAACAGAGCTTTTCCTGTCTGTAATCATTGCTTGAAACCGACTAGTGGGGGATCGGAGCCTGTCTCCGCCTGGTCGGTGGAATGTTACGCTTGCCGGGCGGGGACGGCTCGGAATCTGATCTTCCGCTGCCCAGTTTATTTGCAGGAAGGAAAAGAACAGCTTTAGAGTCTTAAACAAAGGCAGACTCCAAACGTCTTGGGCAAACTCCCCCAACAATTAAATTAGAACGCCTGAAGAAGGTTTGGCTCCCGCTCCCTTTGCCAGCCACCGGCTCCTTCATGATGTGCATTCCTGTGAGGGCAGAGAGATGAGAGAAATTCAGGCTGATCTCCCCACTTTTTAACTCTCCCATATCAGGGTCGCTGGAATACTTTGTACTATTGTAGTGATTATAATAATAACTAGACAATTTCTTGCAGAAATTTTGAGAGTGCCACGGCGGGCTGCTGCAAATTTGTGTACATTTTACAAGCAATAAAGGTGAAGGACTCAATACCGAGTCCAATGACACCACCCATGACTCTCTATGTCAAACCATTCAAAAGATATTGGACTTTAACATATCAGCCAATCAGAAGAAGGGGTGGGGCTAATTTGCACCAATGAGGGTCAGGGACTCGATACTTAGTCATTTGACACCACCCATGTCTCTGTATGTCAAACCATTCAAAAGATATTGGACTTTAACGTATCAGCCAATCAGAAGAAGGGGCGTGGCTAATTTGCACCAATGAGGGTCAGGGACTCGATACTTAGTCATTTGACACCACCCATGTCTCTGTATGTCAAACCATTCAAAAGATATTGGACTTTAACGTATCAGCCAATCAGAAGAAGGGGCGTGGCTAATTTGCACCAATGAGGGTCAGGGACTCGATACTTAGTCATTTGACACCACCCATGTCTCTGTATGTCAAACCATTCAAAAGATATTGGACTTTAACGTATCAGCCAATCAGAAGAAGGGGCGTGGCTAATTTGCACCAATGAGGGTCAGGGACTCCATACTTAGTCATTTGACACCACCCATGTCTCTGTATGTCAAACCATTCAAAAGATATTGGACTTTAACGTATCAGCCAATCAGAAGAAGGGGCGTGGCTAATTTGCACCAATGAGGGTCAGGGACTCGATACTTAGTCATTTGACACCACCCATGTCTCTGTATGTCAAACCATTCAAAAGATATTGGACTTTAACGTATCAGCCAATCAGAAGAAGGGGCGTGGCTAATTTGCACCAATGAGGGTCAGGGGCTCGATACTTAGTCATTTGACACCACCCATGTCTCTGTATGTCAAACCATTCAAAAGATATTGGACTTTAACGTATCAGCCAATCAGAAGAAAGGGCGTGGCTAATTTGCACCAATGAGGGTCAGGGGCTCGATACTTAGTCATTTGACACCACCCATGTCTCTGTATGTCAAACCATTCAAAAGATATTGGACTTTAACGTATCAGCCAATCAGAAGAAGGGGCGTGGCTAATTTGCACCAATGAGGGTCAGGGGCTCGATACTTAGTCATTTGACACCACCCATGTCTCTGTATGTCAAACCATTCAAAAGATATTGGACTTTAACGTATCAGCCAATCAGAAGAAGGGGCGTGGCTAATTTGCACCAATGAGGGTCAGGGGCTCGATACTTAGTCATTTGACACCACCCATGTCTCTGTATGTCAAACCATTCAAAAGATATTGGACTTTAACGTATCAGCCAATCAGAAGAAGGGGCGGGGCTAATGTGCATTCCCTGGGTCATGTGACCAGTTCTGGGTCACATGACCCGGAAGTGTATACTGTATTATGCTGTATATACTGTGGATGGATGGATGGATGGATGGATGGATGATGGATGGATGATGGATGGATGGATGATGGAGGGATGATGGATGGATGGATGATGGATGGATGATGGATGGATGGATGGATGGATGGATGGATGATGGATGTATGGATGGTGGATGGATGGATGATGGATGGATGATGGATGGATGGATGATGGATGGATGATGGATGGATGGATGGATGATGGATGGATGATGGATGGATGGATGATGGATGGATGATGGATGGATGGATGGAGGGATGGATGGATGATGGATGGATGGATGATGGAGGGATGATGGATGGATGGAGGGATGGATGGATGATGGATGGATGATGGATGGATGATGGATGATGGATGGATGGATGGATGGATGATGGATGGATGGATGGATGATGGATGGATGATGGATGGATGATGGATGGATGATGGATGGATGGATGATGGATGGATGGATGATGGATGGATGATGGATGGATGATGGATGGATGGATGATGGATGGATGATGGATGGATGGATGGATGATGGATGGATGGATGATGGATGGATGGATGGATGATGGATGGATGGATGGATGGATGATGGATGGATGGAGGGATGGATGGATGATGGAGGGATGATGGATGGAGGGATGATGGATGGATGGAGGGATGGATGGATGATGGATGGATGATGAATGGATGATGGATGGATGGATGGATGGATGATGGATGATGGATGGATGATGGATGGATGGATGATGGATGGATGGATGATGGATGGATGGATGATGGATGGATGGATGATGGATGGATGATGGATGGATGGATGGATGATGGATGGATGATGGATGGATGGATGATGGATGGATGATGGATGGATGATGGATGGATGGATGATGGATGGATGATGGATGGATGATGGATGGATGGATGGATGATGGATGGATGATGGATGGATGGATGATGGATGGATGATGGATGGATGGATGGAGGGATGGATGGATGATGGATGGATGATGGATGGATGGATGATGGAGGGATGATGGATGGAGGGATGATGGATGGATGGAGGGATGGATGGATGATGGATGGATGATGGATGGATGATGGATGGATGAATGATGGATGGATGGATGGATGATGGATGGATGATGGATGGATGGATGATGGATGGATGGATGATGGATGGATGGATGGATGATGGATGGATGATGGATGGATGATGGATGGATGGATGGATGATGGATGGATGGATGGATGATGGATGGATGATGGATGGATGGATGATGGATGGATGGATGATGGATGGATGGATGGATGATGGATGGATGTATGGATGGATGATGGATGGATGGATGGATGATTGATGGATGGATGGATGGATGATGGATGGATGGAGGGATGGATGGATGATGGATGGATGATGGATGATGGAGGGATGATGGATGGAGGGATGATGGATGGATGGAGGGATGGATGGATGATGGATGGATGATGAATGGATGATGGATGGATGGATGGATGGATGGATGGATGATGGATGATGGATGATGGATGGATGATGGATGGATGGATGGATGATGGATGGATGGATGATGGATGGATGGATGATGGATGGATGGATGGATGATGGATGGATGATGAATGATGGATGGATGATGGATGGATGGATGATGGATGGATGATGGATGGATGGATGATGGATGGATGGATGGATGATTGATGGATGTATGGATGATGGATGGATGATGGATGGATGATGGATGGATGGAGGGATGGATGGATGGATGGATGGATGATGGATGGATGGATGATGGATGGATGGATGGATGGATGATGGATGGATGATGGATGGATGATGGATGGATGATGGATGGATGATTGATGGATGATGGATGGATGGATGATGGATGGATGGATGGATGATGGATGGATGATGGATGATGGATGGATGATTGATGGATGTATGGATGATGGATGGATGATGGATGGATGATGGATGGATGGATGATGGATGGATGATGGATGGATGGAGGGATGGATGGATGGATGGATGGATGGATGATGGATGGATGATGGATGGATGGATGATGGAGGGATGATGGATGGAGGGATGATGGATGGATGGAGGGATGGATGGATGATGGATGGTAGAGGAGGATGATGAAGGTAGAGGATGGTGAAGGTAGAGGAGGATGATGAAGGTAGAGGAGGATGATGAAGGTAGAGGATGATGAAGGTAGAGGATGATGAAGGTAGAGGATGATGAAGGTCAGGGTTCAGATTTCTCCATTTTCCAGGTTATATTATATTAAGTCTGTACTGACTGAGTCATGTGACCAGTCCTGGGTCACATGACCCAGAAGCCTGCGGGGGGGGGGGGGGGGGATGAGTCATCAGAACAGAGAAGCTTCTAGAAACTTCAGAAGCTTACTAGTATATATACAGAGGTAATGATTCAGCTATGTTTTCGGTTGTGACAAACCTCAAATCACTCCACTTTGTCATCAAACCGTAGCTCTTAGCAGAAAAATGAAAACATCGTGAGCGACGGAGAACCCAGCAGATTCCGGAAATGTTATTTTCATACAGATATCACTTAAAATGTGTTAGTAACGGCAATTCGAAAACAAAAGTGAGATTTTTTTTAAGAAAACTTCATTTAACATGGGACTCAATGGAGAGAGAGACAGGAATTCCCGTGTCTGTTGGCCCTGCCGTTCCAATTTTGTGCACACAACGCCTGTCAAAGTCACATTATTTGAAACTCAACATCTATGTCTACATTCTGACCAAAAATTATCTTTCTAGCTTTTACGGTTTGGCCGTGACCTCGAGTTACAAATAAGAAATCATGTTTTTTTTTCAGAGTAACTACACTCTAGCGAACTGACTCCCGTGCTCTAGATTTGAAAAAAAGTGATTTCCAGTCCTCGCTTGAGTGCTCATATCTTGAAAAGTGTACATTTTAGGAAAAAACTGTTCCAGGTTCAGAGAGAGAAGAGAAGTTTTCCTCCGTTTTGAAGTTTGAATGACATTTCTACGTGCAAGTATGAGAAAGATACGTGACTCAGAAAAAAGGTGAATTTCGTCTTTTTTCTCCCATCCGCTTTGAATGGCGCCATAGGAATGCATGGGACGTGATCTCCCCATTAGTTTGGGAAATTTGGAAATGTTTTTGCACTTCGTGCAAAAACTATTTGTGCCATCGCTCTGAAAATCCAGAGGACTGTAGTTAAATTCAGGGCCTACAACTTTGTAATTTGGTTCAGAATTTTTCGAGTAACCGTGTGCGAGTGGTGAGGCCCCAAAGTTCTCCCAATGCATTCCGGATGGGTTTTAGCGCGCACGTTTGTGCACGTTGCGCAAAAACGTGCACGCCAATTGCTTATAAAAGTCATAGCACACGATTCCCGATTAAGGCGCATGTTTCTACGTTTTTACTTTTCGCGTTTTCTCAAAGCTCTAGGAGGAGTAGCGAACCGAAAGTTGTCCGGAAGAGGAATAAGTTGAACTAGACAAAATTCCCGGGAAATTTTGAAGTGCCACGGACTACTGCCGGATGATCGCGGGGCTTATTTGCACCCATGAAGGTCAAGGACTCGATACAGATTCCAATGACACCACCCACGACTCTCTATGTCAAACCATTCAAAAGTTATTACAGAAAATATAGAACCGCTAACTGAACCGCTAACGGGATCGCTAACGGGATCGCTAACGGGACCGCTAACGGGACCGCTAACGGGATCGCTAACCGAGCCGCTAACAACCGCTAACGGAACCGCTAACGGGACCGCTAACGGAACCGCTAACGGGACCGCTAACGGGACCGCTAACGGGACCGCTAACGGGATCGCTAACGGGATCGCTAACGGGATCGTTAACGGGATCGCTAACGGGACCGCTAACCGAGCCGCTAATGGGATCGCTAACGGGACCGCTAACAACCGCTAACAGAACCGCTAACGGGACCGCTAACAGAACCGCTAACAGAACCGCTAACAGAACCGCTAACGGGATCGCTAACAACCGCTAGCGGAACCGCTAACGGAATCGCTAACTGAACCGCTAACGGGACCGCTAACCGAGCCGCTAACGGGATTGCTAACCGAGCCGCTAATGGGATCGCTAACGGGACCGCTAACAACCGCTAACGGAACCGCTAACAGGACCGCTAACAGAACCGCTAACAGAACCGCTAACGGGACCGCTAACGGGATCGCTAACAACCGCTAGCGGAACCGCTAACGGGACCGCTAACGGGGTCGCTAACTGGACCGCTAACGGGATCGCTAACTGGACCGCTAACGGGACCGCTAACGGGATCGCTAACTGAACCGCTAACGGGACCGCTAACGGGATCGCTAACAACCGCTAGCGGAACCGCTAACGGGACCGCTAACGGGGTCGCTAACTGGACCGCTAACGGGATCGCTAACTGGACCGCTAACGGGACCGCTAACGGGATCGCTAACAGAATCGCTAACTGAACCGCTAACGGGACCGCTAACCGAGCCGCTAACGGGATCGCTAACCAAGCCGCTAACGGGATCGCTAACAACCGCTAACGGGACCGCTAACGGGATTGCTAACGGGACCGCTAACGGGGTCGCTAACTGGACCGCTAACGGGATCGCTAACTGGACCGCTAACGGGACCGCTAACGGGATCGCTAACAGGACCGCTAACAGAACCGCTAATGGGACCGCTAACACCAATAACACTACCATCCCATAATAAACACCTACCATCCCATAATAACACTAACATCCTATAAAAACACCTGCCATCCCATAATAACACTAACATCCTATAAAAACACCTGACATCCCATAATAACACTAACATCCTATAAAAACACCTGACATCCCATAATAACACTAACATCCTATAAAAACACCTGACATCCCATAATAACACCTATCGTGTGTGTGTGTGTGTGTGTGTGTGTGTGTGTGTGTGTGTGTGTGTGTGTGTGTGTGTGTGTGTGTGTTCATCTAAGGTTAAAAGGTCAGGGTTCAGATTTCTCCATTTTCCAGGTTATACTATGAAGTCTGTACTGAGTGAGTCATGTGACCAGTTCTGGGTCAGTCTAATCAGTCAACAGCTGAGCTCTGGTTGCTAGGGGCAACAAGAACCTGATACAGAGGGAGCGGGAATGACTCAGCTGGATTTTTGGTTGTGACAAACCTGAAATCACTCCACTTTGCGCTCAAACCGTAGCTCTTAGCAGAAAAACGAAAACATTTTGAGAAACAGAGAACCTACCAGATTATCTAAATGTTATTTTCATACAGATATTCCTTAAAATGTGTTAGTAACGGCAATTCGAAAACAAAAATGAGATTTTTTTTAAGAAAACTTCATTTAACATGGGAGTCAATGAAGAGAGAGACAGGAACTGGCGTGTCTGTTGGCTCCCCCGTTAAAATTTTGTGCACACCACGCCTGTCAAAGTCACATTTTATAAATCACAACACCTATGTCTATATTCTGACCAAAAATTATCTGTCTACCTTTTACGGTTTGGCCGTGACCTCGAGTTACAAATAAGAAATCATGTTTTTTTTTCAGTGTAACTACACTCTAGCAAACTGACTCCCGTGCTCTAGATTTGAAAAAAAGTGATTTCCAGTCCTCGCTTGAGGGCTCATATCTTGAAAAGTGTACATCTTAGGAAAAAACAGTTCGGGGTTTGGAGAGAGAAGAGAAGTTTTCCTCCGTTTTGAAGTTTGAATGACGTTTCTACGTGCAAGTATGAGAAAGATACGTGACTCAGAAAAAAGGTGAATTTTGTCTTTTTTCTCGACATTTTCCCATCCGCTTTGAATGGCGCCATAGGAATACATAGGGAAAATGAGCTCCCCATTAGTTTGGAAATTTGGAAATGTTTTTGCACTTCGTGCAAAAACTATTCGTGCCATCGTTCTGAAAATCCACAGGACTGTAGTTAAATTCAGGGCCTACAACTTTCTAAATCGGTTCATAATTTTTCGAGTAACGGTGTGCGAGTGGTGAGGCCCCAAAGTTCACGCAATGCGTTCCGGATGGGGCAAAAAGCGCACGTTTGTGCACGTTGCGCAAAAACGTGCACGCCAATCGCTAATAAAAGTCATACCCATCGATTCCCGATTAAGGCGCACGTTTCTACGTTTTTACTTTTCGCGTTTTCTCAAAGCTGTAGGAGGAGTAGCCGGACAAAGTTTTTACGGAAGAATATATAATAAATAATAAATAAGCCTGAGCAATAGTATGAGTGCCTCGTGCTGCGCACGAGGCACTCCTCCTCCATTGAGCTTGCGCAGCTCAATGGAGGAGGCGTGCCACGTGGCGCAGCCGTGGCACTAATAAGCCTGAGCAATAGTATGAGTGCCTCGTGCTGCGCACGAGGCACTCCTCCTCCATTGAGCTTGCGCAGCTCAATGGAGGAGGCGTGCCACGTGGCGCAGCCGTGGCACTAACTAGACAAAATTCCCGGGAAATTTTGAAGTGCCACGGACTACTGCCGGATGATCGCGGGGCTTATTTGCACCCATGAAGGTCAAGGACTCGATACTTAGTCATTTGACACCACCCATGACTCTCTATGTCAAACCATTCAAAAGTTATTACAGAAAATATGTAATAGGCTAATAGAACCGCTAACAAGACCGCTAACGGGACCGCTAACGGGATAGCTAACTGAACCGCTAACGGGATCGCTAAAGGGATCGCTAACGGGACCGCTAACCGAGCCGCTAACGGAATCGCTAACCGAGCCGCTAACAACCGCTAACGGAACCGCTAACGGGACCGCTAACGGGACCGCTAACGGGACCGCTAATGGGATTGCTAACGGAACCGCTAACGGGACCGCTAAAGGGACCGCTAACGGGATCGCTAACGGGATCGCTAACGGGACCGCTAACCGAGCCGCTAATGGGGTCGCTAACGGGACCGCTAACAACCGCTAACGGAACCGCTAACAGAACCGCTAACGGGACCGCTAACAGAACCGCTAACGGGACCGTTAACGGGACCGCTAATGGGACCGCTAATGGGATCGCTAACGGAACCGCTAACGGGACCGCTAACGGGACCGCTAACAGGATCGCTAACGGGATCGCTAACCGAGCCGCTAACGGAATCGCTAACCGAGCCGCTAACAACCGCTAACGGAACTGCTAACGAGACCGCTAATGGGACCGCTAATGGGATCACTAACGGGATCGCTAACGGGACCGCTAACGGGATCGCTAACAGGATCGCTAACGGGATCGCTAATGGGACCGCTAACCGAGCCGCTAATGGGGTCGCTAACGGGACCGCTAACAACCGCTAACGGAACCGCTAACGGGACCGCAAACAGAACCGCTAACAGAACCGCTAACAGGACCGCTAACGGGATCGCTAACAACCGCTAGCGGAACCGCTAACGGGACCGCTAATGGTATTGCTAACGGGACCGCTAACGGGGTCGCTAACTGGACCGCTAACGGGATCGCTAACGGGATCGCTAACGGGACCGCTAACGGGATCGCTAACGGAATCGCTAACTGAACTGCTAACGGGACCGCTAACCGAACCGCTAACGGGATCGCTAACTGAGCCGCTAACGGGATCGCTAACGGGATCGCTAACAACCGCTAACGGGACCACTAACGGGATTGCTAACGGGACCGCTAACGGGGTCGCTAACTGGACCGCTAACGGGATCGCTATCTGGACCGCTAACGGGACCGCTAACGGGATCGCTAACAGGACCGCTAACAGAACCGCTAACGGGACCGCTAACACCAATAACACTACCATCCCATAATAAACACCTACCATCCCATAATAACATTAACATCCCATAATAACACTAACATCCTATAAAAACACCTGACATCCCATAATAACACTAACATCCTATAAAAACACCTGCCATCCCATAATAACACTAACATCCTATAAAAACACCTGCCATCCCATAATAACACTAACATCCTATAAAAACACCTGACATCCCATAATAACACTAACATCCTATAAAAACACCTGACATCCCATAATAACACTAACATCCTATAAAAACACCTGACATCCCATAATAACACTAACATCCTATAAAAACACCTGCCATCCCATAATAACACTAACATCCTATAAAAACACCTGCCATCCCATAATAACACTAACATCCTATAAAAACACCTGACATCCCATAATAACACTAACATCCTATAAAAACACCTGACATCCCATAATAACACTAACATCCTATAAAAACACCTGACATCCCATAATAACACTAATATCCTATAAAAACACCTGCCATCCCATAATAACACTAACATCCTATAAAAACACCTGCCATCCCATAATAACACCTATCGTGTGTGTGTGTGTGTGTGTGTGTGTGTGTGTGTGTGTGTGTGTGTGTGTGTGTGTGTGTGTGTGTGTGTGTGTGTGTGTGTGTGTGTGTGTTCATCTAAGGTTAAAAGGTCAGGGTTCAGATTTCTCAATTTTCCAGGTTATACTATGAAGTCTGTACTGAGTGAGTCATGTGACCAGTTCTGGGTCAGTCTAATCAGTACAGCTGAGCTCTGGTTGCTAGGGGCAACAAGAACCTGATACAGAGGGAGCGGGAATGACTCAGCTGGATTTTCGGTTGTGACAAACCTGAAATCACTCCACTTTGCGCTCAAACCGTAGCTCTTAGCAGAAAAACGAAAACATTTTGAGAAACGGAGAACCTACCAGATTATCTAAATGTTATTTTCATACAGATATTCCTTAAAATGTGTTAGTAACGGCAATTCGAAAACAAAAATGAGATTTTTTTTAAGAAAACTTCATTTAACATGGGAGTCAATGAAGAGCAAGACAGGATTTGGCGTGTCTGTTGGCTCCCCCGTTAAAATTTTGTGCACACCACGCCTGTCAAAGTCACATTTTATGAATCACAAAACCTATGTCTATATTCTGACCAAAAATTATCTGTCTACCTTTTACGGTTTGGCCGTGACCTCGAGTTACAAATAAGAAATCATGTTTTTTTTTCAGTGTAACTACACTCTAGCAAACTGACTCCCGTGCTCTAGATTTGAAAAAAAGTGATTTCCAGTCCTCGCTTGAGGGCTCATATCTTGAAAAGTGTACATTTTAGGAAAAAAACAGTTTCGGGTTTGGAGAGAGAAGAGAAGTTTTCCTCCGTTTTGAAGTTTGAATGACGTTTCTACGTGCAAGTATGAGAAAGATACGTGACTCAGAAAAAAGGTGAATTTGGAGTTTTTCCAAGCTCCTCCCATCCCCAGTGTTACATTCTGCCCCATTCACTTACATGGGAAAATCTCCCCATTAGTTTGGAAATTTGGAAATGTTTTTGCACTTCGTGCAAAAACTATTTGTGCCATCGTTCTGAAAATCCACAGGACTGTAGTTAAATTCAGGGCCTACAACTTTCTAAATCGGTTCAGAATTTTTCGAGTAACGGTGTGCGAGTGGTGAGGCCCCAAAGTTCACGCAATGCGTTCCGGATGGGGCAAAAAGCGCACGTTTGTGCACGTTGCGCAAAAACGTGCACGCCAATCGCTAATAAAAGTCATACCACTCGATTCCCGATTAAGGCGCACGTTTCTACGTTTTTACTTTTCGCGTTTTCTCAAAGCTGCGGGACTAGTTACGCGCCAAAGTTTTTACGGAAGAATATGGAATAAGCCTGAGCAATAGTATGAGTGCCTCGTGCTGCGCACGAGGCACTCCTCCTCCATTGAGCTTGCGCAACTCAATGGAGGAGGAGTGCCACGTGGCGCAGCCGTGGCACTAATAAACCCGCAGAATAACAATAGTGCCTCTGGCCTCCGGCCAGAGGCCTACTCCTCCTTGCTATTGCATAGCTTTGGAGGAGTCGTGCCTCTGGCCGGGGGCCGTGGCACTAATAATTGTAATCATTTACAATAGTTTCGTGGAGGGGGACCGTCCTCCGCTTCGCGTCGGGCGCTCCACGCCCCCGCGTCGTCCATATATTTAAGAGGCTGTTGATTATAAAGAATTATAGTAATTTAACAAGAGAAATAAACAGATCATTTTGGAAAAAAAAGCCCAAATTGTTGTGATCGAACCTTATCACCCCGGATCTGTTGATCGAGCTGGAAAAGTTACAGAAGGACAGAAGACTGGGACAGAATTTGATAGGCTTCTGCAGAAGGACAAGTCAGCCTGCTCCGCTGTGTTCTGACCGCTCTGTGTGTGAGACTAGGTTTTATTGCTTTTTCAAGGTGGGGGGATGACACCTCTTATCTCGTGCCTGGTACAGAATGCCCCTTTCAGTGAGAAGTCAGAGTAAGCTGAGCACATACACACATTATATTGATCAGCACAGTTTGGTTATGCATTATTTTTGTGGTTCTGCGTTGCGCCGGCACAGGGCTTGCGGCATGGGATGCGCGTCCCCGTGCCGTGGGCTCTTCGTCGGTTTGGCGCGGAGCCGTAATTCAGGCTTAAGGGAGACCTATTATGGCATTTAAAGGGGACCTATTATGAAAAACAAGTTTTTTCTTGTTTTAACATATATAAAGTGGTCTCCCCTCACCCTGCCAACACAGGAAAGATGAAATCCCATGAATTTCTGCAAGGTCTGTACCCCCCGCCCGGCTGAATCTTCCAGTGTCATGTGACTTCTACGAGCCGTTCAGAATCTGCTCCTGTCCTTACGTAAGGATAGGAGCAGATTTCCATAGGTCGGCCTCCGCTGCTGAAACCACGCCCACAACCAGCTCCGCCGGCTGGAGCTTCAGCCATTGTTCAGCAGCGGTGGCTGTTTGAGCATCGACATTTACCCTCATAAAAGGATCAGTTCCAACAGAATGGACCCAGCAACTGCACACGAGTCAGTGGTAAGTGACGTTAATTTTATTGTATGTTATATATATTTGTCTACGAGTATGATCTTTGCATGGGCTAAGTATTTAGCTTAGCTCCGGAGCACCGGAGCTGCTCATGGACCGGACCGGTGAGGAGCCACTCGGTGGCTCCAGTGTTACCCAACGGAGTGTTAGGTTACCGAGTGTAAGTGTTACCGTAATAAATTTTTCTTCTGTTCATGGTTTCAGATCTTCCAAGCAATGCACCTGAAGCTGTTCAACAACACCTTCAGAAGATGCACGGTCCTTCCTTGAGTCAGCAATAGTGCATACAAGTTATTTATATACAACTTGTGTTTTATTTTTTTAACAATAAAGTTGCCATTTGTCAACATTCAGTGTTGTGATTTCTTTACACTTAACATGATTCATTTATCTTGTAACATATGAAATGATGAGGAATTGGAGTAAATAACTGTGGTGTACCTGTTTAGAATTCAATTAAATCTTCCTGTGTGAAGACGAGGTGACTAAAGGCTGATTTATGGTTCTGCGTTACACCAACGCAGAGCCTGCGGCGTAGGGTACGCGTCGATTTAATGCAGAACCGTAAATCAGGCTTTAAGATCCGTTTCCACTGTGTAACTGAATGAGAGCGTCCGACTATCGTGTCGAGCTGCATGACATCGGACGCTCTCTGTCCACACTGAAACCGTTAAACTCGCGGCCAGTTAGGAAAGTCCAATACAAAAAAAATAAAGCAATGGAATTTATTTTGTCGCAGAAGCTTCTCGCATGGGAGACGCTTTGTGTACGCAGCCGGCTGCTCTGGCCGGAGAGAGGCTTTGTTCCCTCCCCTGCTACACATCATTCAGGGAGCCAATCCGCACAGAGCCTCATTATCATAGCCTCCCCCCTCCCCTTAGAATGAAGCACAGAAAAGAGGTTAGAAGCGGTAAAACTAGAAACATGGCCCACAGGCTGAATTTCTGTTTTATGTAGAAAAAACAAGCTTCAGATTGTTTTTAAGACATTCAAGGCCTGTTTAAAATATACAATAAATGCCATAATAGGTCCCCTTTAATGTATATTAAGTATGGTCCCTACATAAGACAGATGTGGGGCTGGTAAAGTCAGCTGAACCACAAAGGTTCCACCTGAAACCCGGTATTACCATACTAAAAACAGTACCCCCTAAAAGCAGATGCTATAGACGGCATAAATCCCATTATAGCAGGATTAGTGGATGCAGGAGTCCTGATAAGAACAAATAGTGCATGCAATACCCCAATCTTTCCCATCAAAAAACCAGGTGGTAACGAATATATACTAGTCCATGATTTGAGGCTAGCAAATGCTATCGTTGCTGAAGAAATGCCAATAGTGCCTGATCCCCACACGGTAATAGATCTGTGCTCAGCATTTTTCAGCGTACCAGTTCATCCTGATTCTCAGCATTTGTTTGCTTTTACTTGTAAAGGCCTACAATCGTACACTCTTCCTCTATCTTCAATCGCGTGCTTGCGGATGATCTTAGTCATTTGAACGATGTTTTGATTGTCTTTCCTTGGCAGGCTACAGCAGACCCTGGGTATGTGATTATGCTATCAAAACAGCCCCATTAAGAGCTTTAATCCGAGCAACTGGACAAGGATAACAGCCCGGTTGCAGTGGGATGACGGGCAGAAAGGGGCATTCTAGCTGCTGAAAACGAGATCTCCAGACTGCCCCAGGCCTCGCCAATCCAGACTACACAGGAGGAAACGCCGGGCTCGTTTGGCCCGCCAGCATTTGTTTATCCGCCCATGCTGGGGCGTGATTGGTTTTCCTCCGATTCAGACTAGCTGCATGTTGATGTTAATCCTGTGTGGATTAACAAGGGGGGAAGTTATAATATTAGCTAATACTAATCCTAATAAAGAATGAGAAGGGCAGAGCGTGGAAGCAGGTGTCTCGGTTTGAAAAACAATTTTTGTTTTTGCACAAGGTGATCTATATTACTCTCTATTTCTTCATCATTTATTTTGATCTGAAAGGCAAAACATTTCCATATTTATTCATATTTATTGGAACTAAATGATATATAATTTGTTGAGCTTAACAAGAAACCTTGTTTTTCCTTTATTGTAATAATTACTTTGATCATCCACCAGTATTTTGGGCAAATGTGCCGTAGTTTTTGTGGGAGCTAATAATTTTTACTTTTTGTTGTCTAGAAACGCCATTTTTTCCATGAAGGAAACATTATTTACTCCAGACAATCCTAAGTTCCCCCTGACCGCCTCAAAGAGTTAACAGGGCAATTTGCAGGTCTGATTGTTTAGGTGTGTGTACACACGATACCCAAAAGGAAACAAATCAGCAAACTTATCTTTATACAGTATTAAATAATTTATTAAATCATTTGGAGTTGAGTTGCGTGGTGTAGTGGAAAATCCTGGTCCCCCTACATTAATTTAGTTTCTATAAGTATTACCGTTTCCAATTGGACTGAAGAAAATAAGCCAAGAGTCAGATCCGTTGGTGTTCCGTTCAAATACTGCGGAGGTTTTTATTGAATAAAAACAATCATTACCACGACAGGACAATTAACCATTCGAATGGGCAACCCTAAAACCTTTCATCAAGTTCATCCTCCTTATATACTATTAAAGGGCCTGGGGGCCACACCCCTTAGTTTTATGATCACAACTCATATCCTTCCATTACTTCCCTCATGTCACTTCTACCGGAGGAACAGCAATCAATCATTCATTTTTTTAAACCTTTATCCACCTTCCCCTGCATCCTTTATCATCACAGGTGTCGTCTCCCAAGTCTCGTGTCTTCTCTTAAAATCTGGAGACCTTTTGAGCACTCAAGGGGAGGGTTCCCCCGAGAGACACTTGTTTATTACTAATTTTGGTGTAAATTGCTCAAACAAGGGCTATCTCTAGACACCTGGTGTGATATATGACGCCCTTTATACCCAAAAAGGGGAGATAACTTTTGCACACAGAGAGTGAGGCCTCTCGCAGGAGGCCGGCGTGTTTTCTTCCAATCTGAGCTCGAGACAGGCAGCATACAACATTCCTTTGCATAGAGTGGCAGTGATTCTTTACGGTCACCAAAGTTTTAAAACAACAACGATTATACAAAACTGTCAATCTCTCTCTACTACAAGGGAGGGGCAGATGGGGGAAAGGAACACACACACACACACACACACACACACACACACACACACACACACACACACACACAGGGAAACAGAGAGAGAGAGACTTTTTGAAGTTAGACTTTAGTATTAGTAGTACTTTAGGAGGAGCTCAGAGTTGAGCCACTGCTCCTTCACATTGAGAGGAGTCAGCTGTGGTGGCTAGGACATCTGTACCGGATGCCTCCTGGACGCCTCCCTAGGGAGGTGTTCCAGGCATGTCCCACCGGGAGGAGACCCCGGGGAAGACCCAGGACACGCTGGAGAGACTATGTCTCTCGGCTGGCCTGGGAACGCCTCGGACTCCCCTCGGAGGAGCTGGAGGAAGAGCTGGAGGAAGTGTCTGGGGTGAAGGAAGTCTGGACATCTCTGCTGAAGCTGCTGCCCCCGCGACCCGGGAACGGATAAAGCGGCGGACGATGGATGGATGGATGGACTTTAGTATTTAAAAAAAGATATAAATCTTTCTCCTACAGTGGAATAGGAAAGATCATGAGGGCGTTTGGTAAACACCAGATGGGAGGGTAATCCTCCCGCCAGGCGTTCGACAGCAACTTTCGGAACGAAAGTTTACTTCTCCGAACCACAGAGTTTGGGTGCTTCTTACTCCAAACAGGTCAGAGACTCCAGAGACGGACAGACACCAACCCCACAGACGGAGTGGGTTCTCCTGAGAGTCAACAGAAGCAAGTGCCCGGAGCCAAGGTGGGCAGGACCCGGTACGGACCTCCCACGCCACTGGACTCCACGGGAAAGGTGACACGTGGTGTCACTGGTCACAGTGGGCCCCAACCGACCCGCCACGAAGATCAGTACCCCAGATCCAGCTGGATCTGGTGCCGCAGCGGACATCAGACCTGAGCCCTCAACAAAGGGGCAGAATAATCCCCTGGGCGGGTCGAACAGGTGTCAGGGTAGTCTACCCCTGACACCCGAAGAAAGAAGAATTAAGAAGATTACTCCTCATTAGCGTACCAGGGAATCTTCCCTAGAACAACCAACAGTAACCACCTGTGTGAACAGAATAGACATGGTTTGATGTGTGCTGATATTAACCTTATCATTCACCAGTATATCTGATTGCATGCTCACTATGATTTTATGAATTTTATATTACTCGTAAACTGTGGAAATGTGTACTGCTGACTTTGCCACCTGGCGAGGGTTTTACCTCCCATCACTATGACAATGAGAGGATGTTTCCCTGGCCATGTCTGCAAGGGTCAACTAGTGGGGCCCCCGCAGTGACTGATCACCGAACCATTAGGATGGGCCAAGTCCCGGGATGGTTCGAGTCATGGTCATGCAGTCGCCTTAGCGGCTGGGACAGTGTCTCAGATGATGATCCTCGCTGTGGGATGGAACTACTGTTATACTTTATGTTAGATATTCTTTTACCTTAAGACGTTTTTTGCGCGTGTGTGTGTGTGTGTGTGTGTGTGTGTGTGTGTGTGTGTGTGTGTGTGTGTGTGTGTGTGTGTGTGTGTGTGTGTGTGTGTGTGTGTGTGTGTGAGTAAGTTAGTTTGTGTGTATCAGTCTCTGTCTGGCACTTGGCTGAGGCGGGGGGGGCACACACGCTCACACACCCACGCAAGAGACCCCAATACAGCTGTAAAGATGAGCACAGAAATGTATGACTATGAGGCCGCAGTATGAGGAGAAGTAGGTGTGGCTGCTTTTGACAATGCAACCATTGGAGCCAGAGGAAGGGAATATGACAAACACTATCTGATCAAGACGAGACAGGAAAATATTGGAGCGTAATGAGCGTCAGATAAGGAAGGAGAGGTGAATTTTGGTGGCAGAAGACATACAAATGCTGGGCCAAATGTCGACAGATAGGAACAGAAAAAGTCATATGTATGCGCTAAAATTGTACACATATACCATTGATGTCATAGATACGGGGCCTGTTTGGGTTTGAATTAAAGGCAGAACCTGTCTGATGGAGCGTAAATGAGACAGATTGCGCATAACGGAGAAAAACCGACTAAGTTTGGGGGCGGCCCCTGCTTTTTTGAACAGTATAAAAGAGTAATAAAATCTACAAGTTTTCAGAGTCGGTCACCGGGAAGCTCCTGTGTTTGGTACTGATTGTAATTCTTACAATAAAGGCCTGCGCAGTATTTGAACGGAACACCAGCTGAAACCTGACTTCACTGTTTTTCTTCAAGTCCATGGATGAAGGTGTCAGTACTTACAGGAAAAACTTAGTTTATGTGGGGTCCCGAAAGGATTCTCTACAGAGGAGACTCAAACTCAAAGAAACATTGAGAGACTGTCATGGTCTAGGATTTCTGTTGGTTTTGGGATTTCTTTTCTTGTGTTTTATGGTGTTCTTTAGGTTTGTTCTTGTGTTTGTGGCTTGTTTCCTGTTTTATTTTGAATGTGTGTGTCCCCGTGTGTTTAGTTATTTTTTCTTCCATGATCCTGAGTGTGTCTCATCAGCCCCCGTGAGGATGTAACTGTGTTGTCTTTTTTTCTGATGCCGTCTGTCTGACGTCATGTTTTGACTTTTCATTGTTTCCTGTTAGAGGCCTTTTTGCATTTTTATTTTGGATTCCTGCTGGGCAGCGTTTATTTGTTAAAATAAAGGACTTTTCTTACCTCCTGTGGATCTCCTGCATTTGGGTCCTCTCAACTCACCTCCTAACAGAGGGCAGCACGTCTTCTCGTGTCTAAAGCAGACCCAAACAGTACAGTCAACACAACTCCATCCTAGCATTTTCTTGGGGTCACGCTGAAGTACCGAACCCCAGCACCGTAGAGGTTCCTGAGATGTGTCACTGCAGACCAGTTCCTGATAATGAACACTAAGACTGATATGAAAGAATGCAATTAGTAAGTCCCAAAGGCTGCAAATATAACGCACAGTGTTTGTAAACCAGAGGTTCACATACACTGTGTAAAAAGACACATTACCTTTTTTGTCTCTCTGTCTGAAGTTAAATCAGATTAAACCTCTCCTGTTTCAGGTCAGTTAGGATTACCAAAATTATTTCATTTTGCTAAATGCCATAATAATGAGAGAGAGAATTTCTTAAAGAATTGTATATTACTTTCTTTGAGGTACTATGTCTTTAAACAACGTGGGGAAGCCCAGATGATGATGTTATGGCTTTGGAAGCTTCTGATAGGTTAACTGACACCATATGAGGTAATTGAAGGCACACCTTGGGATGTATTTTAAGGCTACACCTCAAACACTCTGCTTCCTTGTTTGAAATCATGAAAAATCAAAAGAAATCAGCCAAGAAATCAGGGAGAGAATTGGGAGCTCCACAAGTCTGGTTCATCCATGTTGTGATGATGTTTCAGGACATGATGTTTGAAGGTGCCACATTCCTCTGTTCAAACAATTATATGCAGGTATAAACATCATGGAATGTCCAGTCATCACACCACCCAGGAAGGAGACGGCCTCTGTGTCCCAGAAATGAATGTGTTTTGTCTGAAATGTACAAACCGGATTCGGTCGAAGTTGGGAAATTGTGTAAAATGTAAATAAAAACAAAATACAACGATTTGAAAATCCTTCTCAACCTATATTCAATTGAATACACTACAAAGACAACATATTTAATGTTCAAACTGATAAGCTTAATTGTTTTTTGCCAAATAATAATTAACTTAGAATTTCATGGCTGCAACACGTCCAGTAGAAGTTGGGAAAGGTGGCAAAAAATACTGAGAAAGCTGAGAAAAGCTCATCAAACATCTATTTGGAACACCCCACATGTGATCAGGCTAATTGGGAACAGGTGGGTACCATGATTGGGTATAAAAGGAGCCTCCCCAAACATGCTCAGTCATTCACAAGCAAGGATGGGGCGAGGGTCACCACTTTGTCCACAACCAGAGCATGTGAGCGGAGCGGAGCGTGAGCGAGCGGGGGAGCGGAGCGGCGAATTTTTAAAGGAGCGCAGAGCGGGAGTTTTTTTTCTAGGATGATTCGGGTGGAGCGGGGCGTCATCCCCCTCCAGTTTCGCTCCGTTACCCCTCATATCACGGCCCCGATGCGTGTCCAAACATATCCCACAAACCTCTCCACAAACCACCTGTTACCTTTCTTAATTCCCAGTCCTATCTCTGAACCGTAGTTGGGAGAGCTGGTATTTTAATTCAGTCTCTGGCTCGTTGCTGGTAACCGGCGTTAAGAGTCCGGGGAAAGTGAAGGGAAAAAAGGACGGAGGAAAAGTGCTGTCCGTGCAACCTCGCACATTTATTACAAACTTGTAATAAGAGCAAACAAAACGCGTGAGGGCCGACGACTGAAACTAACGGAGGACACACTGAAAAAGTAACTAAAAACGTGTTCCGGTCTTCCACACGCGCACACCTGCATCTCCCTCTCTCTCCTCCGCTGCACCCACACGTCTCACACACACACACCGCCTTAAAGGGGACCGGGCTGGCCGGTAACACACCGCCGGGGTCTGAAGCCCCCGACTTTGGCCAAACTGGTGTTTTTGAAAGTGAACTCAGAAGAACTTTAAGAAAAATGTCCCGATCCAGCTCAGTTAATGCAGGCTTTGATTTAGGCACTTTAAAAGGCACGTTTTGTTCGGTTTTTAGCCTTATTGTTAACTAAGCCTGCAAACAGAACGTTCATTTTCTGCCATATTCGTTTAATTTGAGTGTTTTGCACCTTAAGATCTTTTATCAAAGTGTTGTTTAAAATAAATATTTTATATTCTGAAAATATTGTTGTTCTTCTTTAGTTCTTTTAGACATTGAAAGTATAAAAATAGGAGGAGAACAGTGAATGAAAAATTGTTTCGGGAAAGGTTAATAAACAAAAGTGTATTAAACCAGCTAATTCCGTTAGGTGAAATTACTTTCTTATTTTTTCTTGTCAGTAAATATCTATTTTTTGGACTTTAAAACGTATGTCGGCTCTGCTTAATTGTTCCTCTCGGCTCCGTGACTGGCTGCAAGGAACGTAACTTTGCTGAGTCTCTCGCTCTCTCGCTCTCTCGCTCTCTCTCTCTCTCTCTCTCTCTCTCTCTCTCTCTCTCTCTCTCTCTCTCTCTCTCTCTCTCTCTCTCTCTCTCTCTCATCCACCTCTGGTTAGATCTAAGGCTTCAGGTAAACGTGCATTTTATATGCATGCAAACATTTTTGGAGCGGAGCGTGGAGTGGTGCGCGGAGCGGAGCGGGGTGCAGTGTTACTGGAGCGCTGAGCGGTTATGGGTGGAGCGGCATTTTGCGACTTTGAGGGTGGAGAGGAGCGGTGACAACCTTTGTGAGCGAGGAGCGGAAATTCTCGCCCCTCCACTCCGCTCACATGCTCTGTCCACAACTGCGTGAGAAAATAGTTGAACAGTTTAAGAACAACGTTTCTCAAAGCAAAATTGCAAGGAATTTAGGGATTTCAACATCTACGGTCCATAATATCATCAAAAGGTTCAGAGAATCTGATGAAATCACTACGGAAAACAATAAGCGTCACGGCCGGAAACCAAGACTGAATGAGCGTGACCTTCGATCCCTCAGACGGCACTGCCTTAAAAACCCACATGAGTCTGTAAAGGATATCACCAAATGGGCTCAGGAAAACTTCACAAAACCACTGTCACTAAATATAGTTCGTCACTACATCAGTAAGTGCGGGTTAAAACTCTACCATGCAAAGCAAAAGCTGTTTATGAACAACATCCAGAAACGCTGCCGGGTTATCTGGGCCCAGCTCATGTAAAATGGACTGATGCACAATGGAAAAGTGTTTTGTGGTCTGATGAGTCCACTTTTCAAATAGTTTTTGGAAACACTGGATGTCGTGTCCTCCGGACCAAAGAGGAAGCGGAACCATCCGGACTGTTATCAACGCAAAGTTCAAAAGCAGCATCTGTGATGGTTTGGGGGTGCATTAGTTCCCATGGCATCGGTGACTTACATTTCTGTGAAGGAACATAAATGCTGAAAAGTACATACAGATTTTGGAGCAACATATGCTGCCATCCAAGCCACGTCTTTTTCATGGATGCCGCTGCTTATTTCAGTAAGACAATGCAAAGCCACATTCTGCACGTGTTACAACAGTGTGGCTTGAAAGTAAAAGAGTCCAGGTTCTCTCTCTCTCTCTCTCTCTCTCTCTCTCTCTCTCTCTTCCTTCCTTCCTTCCTTCTTTTTTCCCTTTCCTCCTGCTCTCTCCTTCCTTCCTCATTCTGCACGTGTTACACCAGCGTGGCTTGGAAGTAAAAGAGTCCAGGTTCTCCACTGGCCCGCTTGCAGTCCAGACCTGTCTCCCATTGAAAATGTGTGGCGCATTATGAAGCATAAAATACGACAGAGAAGACCCCGGATAATAGTAATAATGAATTTAACTTGTAACGCACTTTACATTCAATGAATCTCAAAGTGCTACACTTAGACCATTATTCATTCATACACATTCTCACCGGTGGTGGTAGCTACATTTGTAGCCACAGCTGCCCTGGGGCAGACTGACAGAAGCGTGGCTGCCATTCCGCGCCAAACGGCCCCTCCGACCACCACCAAACATTCAAACACATTCAAACACATTCGCACAGGGAAAGGTGGGTAAGGTGTCTTGCCCAAGGACACTACGACAGCAACTGGGACGGAGCAGGATTCAAACCGCCGACCTTCCGATCATTGGACGACCCGCTCTACCACCTGAGCTACTGCCACCCCTATTATTTACCCCTTTATTTACCCCTATTAATTAGTCTCCTCTCTTCCAAAATGTTTATTGAGTGTTATTAAAAGGAAAGGTGATGTAACGAAGTGGTAAACATGCCTTTTCCCAACTTCTACTGCACGTGTTACAGCCATGAAATTCTAAGTTAATTATTATTTGAAAAATAAAATAAAGTTTGAGTTTGAGCATTAAATATGTTGTCTTTGTAGTGTATTCAATTGAATATGGGTTGAATCCGGTTTGTACAAATCAACCCCAGAACAAAAGCTAAAAACCTTGTGAAGATGCTGGATGAAGGTTGTAAGAAAGAGTCATCATTCACATTGAAACGAGTCCTGCACGAGTCCAGCGAGAAAGAAGCCATTACACCTAAAGAAACATAAAAAAGCCAGATTACAGTTTGTGACAAAGACCTTAACTTCTGGAGACATGTCCTGTCGTCTAATGAAGCTAAAGCCTGATTTAAGGTTCTTCGTTAAACCAACGCAGAGCCTACGCCGTTGCCGTGACGGCGTTGTGAACCCTTCAGACTTCTCCGTCACTCCATTTTGCCGTGGTGCAATACCCTCCCAGAGCGCTAGTTGATACTTTGTTTAGCTTCCGGCTTTTCCACAGTGAATTAAAGAGATAAGGACAACTATTGCGCAAAAAAACAAAACAAAAAAAATCCCACACACACGGAGAAAAGAGCGCTGAAAGTTCACTACTGCTTCACGAACCAGAACCGGAAATGCATTGCTACCAAGCAAATCAATCACAGCCCTCTCGGTCTGCGTTGGGTCTGCGTCGCCGCGACGTGTAGTTACAATTTTTGGGAGGTACACGTCAGGCTACGCCGTAGGCTACGGAGGGCCTCCCGCGTAGCCGCGTACCCTACAGAGTAGGTTTAATGCAGAACCATAATTCAGCCTTAAGGTGGAGCTGTTTGGTGCCATAATGTCCAACGTTACATTTGGAGGAAAAAGGGGGAAGCTTGTAAACCTGAGAACAACATACCAACTGTGAAGCACGGAGGTGGCAGCATCATGTTGTGGGGCTGTTTTGCTCCAGCAGGAACTGGAACTCTTCATGAAATAGACAGAATCATGAAGAAAGAACTTTACATGGAAATATTAAGGCAACTTCAGCCAGGAAGCTTAAACTTGGGCACAACTGGGTCTTCCAAATGGACAATGACCCTAAACATACTGCCAACATAGTTAAAAAGTGGCTTGAGGACAACAAAGTTGATGTCTTGGAGTGGCCATCACAAAGCCCTTGTGGGCAGATCTGAAGAGGTGCGTGCGAGAGACAAACCGGACTTAGTTACACCAGTTATGTCAGGAGGAATGGTCCAGAACTCCAGCAAAGTACTGTCAGAAGCTTGTGGAAGGTTACCGAAAATGTTTGACCAAAGTCATGCAGTCCATAAGCAATCCTACTAAATATTAAGGAAATGTATGTAAACTTTTACGAGGGGAACGTTGACTAATGGTGTGTGTGTGTGTGTGTGTGTGCGTGCGTGCGTGCGTGCGTGCGTGCGTGCGTGCGTGCGTGCGTGCGTGCGTGCGTGCGTGCGTGCGTGCGTGCGTGCGTGCGTGCGTGCGTGCGTGCGTGCGTGCGTGTGCGTGTGTGTGTTTGTGAGTGAGTGAGTGAGTGAGTAAGTTAGTTTGTGAACTATGCCCCAGATGCTCCTCTGCCTATGTCTTTGGTGTTGTCAGCCGGCTCGGTATAGTTCTGATACAGGTCCACAGATGTCCTGAGGGGAAGGGGAGGGCTAGTGGTGCAGAGCAGAGCGTCTTTTTTTCATTCATCCAGGGACATTATTGCTAGACCGGTTGCCAAGCCACTCTGTCAAGGTCAGATTATAGAATCAACAATTGTCATTTGGGTCAGGCAGACTCCAGTCATTTTCCGTCTGCCTTAAGTCTCTCTGGTTCGTCTCCATAGTGACTCAAGATTAATTTGTGGTCAAAAGCTTCCAACTTCTCCAAAGTCTTTGACATCCTGCCAATGAGTTCAAGAACCGTGGCAAGCCTGCAATTCTTTTCAAGAATCCCACCCAGCTTGCGATTTTGCTCCCCCAACGTTTGAGTCTGAGTGTTGGTCGCACAGCTTATCACTTCAGCCATGTCAAGCAGCTCTGAAAGGACCAGAATAGCTGTCGACGATTTCTGAATTTGTCGATATGCCAGGTAACCGCCAGCTCCAAAAAGCAGAAATCCTGTTATCAGAAATCCAATTATGAAGGCATCTTCAACATCCTCGACCGACAATATGGACAGACACACGATCCTCCACGTCCTCCAGGAGTCCATCATGTATCCAGCAGCAAACGTCCCGTCGGGGCAAGAGGGCTCCCATCTGCTCCGTCTTCTCGTCAAAAAAATGTGGTCAATTGCGTTGAGAGACCCGCCGACCAGATCCATGGTTTTAGAAATCTTCAGAGAAATCTACAGAGAAGCTCCAATAGAGAGACAAGACAGAGAGCAGCAGCAGGGCAGATAGGGAGGGAGCGGGAGAGGAGGAACGTCCAACTTCGCAGAGAGGAGGGAGATTAATTCCGATAAGTTTACTAAATAAATTGTCCGGCTAGTTTGGACATAAATTCATGATTTAGGTTTCTTAAGAATACACGGATGGTGCCGCATAGCTTTCAAGTCACAAGGAAATAATCCTGTGCTGTGCACGTTTGTTTGTTTAACCAAGAAATGCTCTGTTTTGGTTCAGTCCAGAGTCTTGAGATTCAACACAAAGTGTTAGCCTGTTTATGTGGAGATGGATCTGCTGTTTTGACTGCAGCTCCATGTGACTCTGTAACTTTAGAGTCCACAACGAGGTCAGCTGGTCAAAGGTTTCAAGTGCAGGTCCTTAAAATAACCCTTACCCAACCCCCAACACCCTGAGAGCAGAGTTGCAGAGTGTTGCAGAGTCATGAAAGAACTGCAGAGCAGACAGACAAAGGAAAATCCAACAGTGATTAAAGCGTGGATTTAACGGGCTGAGGTGAGCGCGGTCTTCTGCTGCAGCTGTCTGTTGTCTCATCCAAGCGTTCACAGCTGCTGGAGTTGGTTCTTGTTGGTTCTTCATTCTGTTCAACTCATTGTCTCTGCTGTGAAACTTCTGTACCCTTCATTGCAGGTTTGTACTGTAAGTGACATCAATGTGGGCACATACATGACTGCTGCAGTTACGGTGCAAGTCCTGAACATATTGGGCCATTTCAACTTCGACGCTATCTTAACTGAGGTTATCAGTTGAACCTGTCTTGAACTTCTGCGTGATGTAACAGTTACTGTACATGACCTATTAATCCCGGTTGCTCTGTCGTTAGCATTTAACCTGCAGCTGAAGGTCAGTTTGATCCCAATTACCTGCACAGTATTACGTCAGCCGCTAAAGGTCACTTTTCTTTGTCCTTGTTTGCTTTATCCTGATACGGGAACTTTTAACAAGCGTCTAAGTTATTTCCTTAACACAAAGACATGAAATACACATTTACTAATATGAATGCTCAGTCAGAGGTTTCTTCAGATCTGCTGCATCAAAGACCGCTACAGGGAATCCTGCAGACCTCTATAGCAGATCATTCAGATTGCTAAAGGATATCCTTCAGACCTCTACAGAAGATCATTCAGATTGCTACAGGAGATCCTTCAGATCTCTACAGAAGATCCTTCAGACTTCCACAGAAGATCATATAGACCTCTAAAGGAGATCCTTCAGGACTCCACAAGAGACCCTTCACACCTCTATAGGAGCTCCTAATTCTTGCTGCTTCACACTGGACGTACGCCAGTGAAGGTGATACCAACTGGACCACATCATCTGCAAAAAGCAGACCTGACACCACTGAAGCGAACATCCTCTGATTCTTGGCTGCCTAGACACTCTGTCTGTTAAAGTCCACCAAGTTCACCAAATCCATGCTTACCGCATGGGCATGCTTTCATGTTCCCAGCATGACCCTGACCTGGTTCAGCAGAACCCTAGCAAACACTAGCAAACCCTGAAGTTGTTTCTCTGTTCATGTTGCAGATGAAGGGACTTTAGAGGGGATGTTGTTGGAAAATTAAACATTGACATCTTATATGTGTAGGTGAACAGTAAAACCTTGTCACTGTTATAAGGATGGGTCTCACCTGGTTTAATAAGTTTAAGAGGTCCATTTAGAGAAAATAAGCTTAATAAGTTTCTGCATCCTCTTCTTCGTTGCAGACTGGTGGTACATCCATCATGGCAGCAGCAAGCATCTCTCGTTCCGGTTCTGCTACGGACCAGGCCTTGGAGGATTATTCTCTCTACAGTAATCTGAGTGATGACGAGCTGCTGCAACTCGCCATCGAGCGCAGTCTGACCGACACTCACAACAGCACCGCCACCAATGCCAACACAACAACCAAAATTCAACCTACTCATTTCCCTGACAAAGGATTGAACCCTCCGGCAAGAAACACAAACCAACACAGTTCCCATAATCCACCTTCAAGACACAGCTCCCATAATCCCAGTGCTGCCAACACCTCTGCCCAGTACAGTTCTCCAAACCCTCCAATGGAGCAGCCTCCTGACCTGTACGTATGCTGCATTGTCTTTGGTTCATTTCCTGAAAGCAGCCTCTCGTTCAAAACCAAACCACAGTAACTGATGCTATTGTGTTCTGGCTTTGTTTTCCTGCTTTGTCACCACCAAGACTGTGGTCTGACTTTGTAGTTCCGTCCTTCAGAGAATGCAATACACTTCCTCAAAAAACTCAAGTCAGCCAGTTAGTGTATGATAAATAACACGGCACAATCCTGCAGGAATAGGTTGAGCTAGTGTTAAAACACAAACATCAAGAGAGGTCTGATGAAAATGGGAAAATATAAACACATAGCAAGGTAAAGAACATCTTTTTAACATTAAATTAACACCTAACCAACTGTTAGCACACTTGGCTTTAGATGTTAAGGTATTTGCTAATTTATAGGCTCACAGCCTTTTGCTGAAGAAGACAGCCGACTGCTGAGTAGGCAGCTGACCTGCTGGTGGGTTTACCCAGAATCCCTGCTAATGATTTCGTGCCTGACACACCCCCTGTGACATCGTCTATAGATTTTTGAAGGTTGATTTTGACTGCTTTTTATTCCTCATTCTACGTGGCATGATGTTGAAAAACATAAAAAAACAGGCCACGACATTGCATGAAACACAGACACCTTATTTCAATCACAGCAATTTTAGCTTTGCTGACCTAACTAAGGGCACTTTTACACTAGTACCTACTCAACTCGACTCGACTCGCCTTGCCCTCGTTTATTTTCAATACCTAGATGAGAAGGCGGGTTGGAGCGAAGCTGCTGTGACGTATTTGATTGTGTGATCTAAAGGAATAAGACAACAACACTAAAGATGTAGAATATGGAGGAGATGATAGATGTGCTGCTGGGTCTGTGGCTTGTGTTTGATATCAAGTTAAAAAATGAGAGTGAGAGAAGCTTCAAGCGGCAACGGTTTTTTTTTGTTTGTTTGTCTCGGCACTGCTGAAAAGTCAGCTGGGAGCCGTGAGCAGCTATGAACTGACAAAGCTCCTGGTAGATCTGGTCGTTCCTTATCACCTGTCTAGATCCCTTTTTAATTCTCTCCTCAGCCACCAGGTTTATGAACATCTGCACCTCAGAGTTGGTTCAAGGTTCAAGGTTCAAGGTTACTTTATTTGTCACACCAAACATCTGTCAGGAATGAAATTTCGTTTCCCTCTCATCCACGGTGCAATAAAAGCAAACAATAAAAACAATACATAAAAACAGACAATAATAGTGCAACAATTTGTGGCAATAAAGTGCTATGAAGAGATCAGTTCAATTTAGGTGCCTTAGACCAGTGATTCTTAACCATAGGGCCACGGCCCACACTTGGGCCGTGAGCGCCACCTAGTGGGCCGCAAAAATAATTCAGTTTTGTACGTGTGGGGGCCGCGGGACTGCATAGCAACTCCCGACCAAATGAGGAGAAGAAGACACTCAGCTAGCTGTAAGTGTAATAGTAAGAGAAATGGTGTGTATTTACAGAGTAAATCCTTCATTTTGCACAGAGTAAGTTTAGATCCGCTAGGATCAGGGATCGATTACTTGGGTCTGCGCCCAGAGCGAGCGAGCGCGGCGTGATCATTTATCCTGACGCGTCCCCGCGGCCAGGGAGGTCGGTGCCGCTCGGGCTTGCGGGCTCCGTCGTTTACTGCTGAAGGATTGTACATGTAGATGCGTGGGCTGACGTGTGGGCAACATTGAAGCAAGTTGATCACTTCTCCCGGTCTCAGCTGATCACTTCTCCCGGTCTCAGCTGATCATTTCTCCCGGTCTCAGCTGATCACTTCTCCCGGTCTCAGCTGATCATTTCTCCCGGTCTCAGCTGATCACTTCTCCCGGTCTCAGCTGATCAGTTCTCCCGGTCTCAGCTGATCAGTTCTCCCGGTCTCAGCTGATCATTTCTCCCGGTCTCAGCTGATCACTTCTCCCGGTCTCAGCTGATCAGTTCTCCCGGTCTCAGCTGATCATTTCTCCCGGTCTCAGCTGATCACTTCTCCCGGTCTCAGCTGATCAGTTCTCCCGGTCTCAGCTGATCAGTTCTCCCGGTCTCAGCTGATCATTTCTCCCGGTCTCAGCTGATCACTTCTCCCGGTCTCAGCTGATCGGTTCTCCCGGTCTCAGCTGATCATTTCTCCCGGTCTCAGCTGATCGGTTCTCCCGGTCTCAGCGCGATCAGGCTCGGATGAAACCCGACACGCTGAGTCCTGACAACTGATTAATGTAAATAACTTAAATAAAGTACAATCAAACTAAGTTTTGTTCCCGCTCTATTTTTAAATATGCACACCTGTATGCTTGTGTGTGTGTGTGTTAAGGCGGCGCTCCGTGTGTGTTGACGGCGCTTTTCCACACGGCGCATGAGTTTGTGTTTTAAAAACAGAAATGACACACACAAAACTGAGGGTGCGTCTTTCCACACGGCGCCCGTATGGTCGTCAAAATTCGGCAATTAGCTTGGCTCTTTATACAGAGATGAGAAGCGTAACAGGTGGAAAGGGAAGTTCAACCCGGAATGGACAGATTAATCGTTGTTCAGTCTTCACACTGGGACAAAACCAGTGTCTCATACGTTCAGAGACCGTGGCGTTCAAAGTGCGAAAGTGAAACGCCACTGAAACAAAACACAAAGTTTTTCATCAAACATATCCACTCAAGTCTGAACTGAAGTCACAGAAAAAAACTGACCATCTTAAAACACCCATGTGTGGGTCCAGATACAGCCGTCAGGCAGCTTTCTCCACAATGAACATAATTAAAACTAAATATCGTTCCAGGTTCACCAATGAGCACCTTCACATAATAACCTGACACCATCCAGCCCAGATTTAAAGTCCTGACAGGAGAAATTTGAGCTCAGTTCTCTCACTGAACGACAGAAAGTGGGGGCATAAGATTATAAGAGGGGAAGAAAGAGAAACTGCAAAACTGTTCAATTGTTAAGATGTGTTTATATTCATTTATTATAAAACTGTGTTGAGACAATTAACAAAGAAAAGGGGAAATTCAAACTGCTGGTAGAGAAATAAAATAAGATAGCATTTGAAAAATAAAATAAAATCTATTTTATTTTTAAGAGAAAAAAAATATGTGCAATTCAAGTTACACATGTTAAGTGGCAAATATGTACTTTTTTTAATATAACAGTCAGATGCAGATGTTGATACAACTATGAGGCTACTTGAATATATACACACACACACACACACACACACACACACATATATATATATATATATATATATATATATATATATATATATATATATATATATATATATATATATATATATATATAAAATGATGTTCTGGACCTTCGCTTGAGTACATTTTCTCTAAATGGACCTCTTAAAGTTTTAGTTGAATACCCATGCTATACAGTGTTAGTATTTAATGGGCCCTGGGCCACTCTGTACTGAAAAAATTGGGCCCCAAGGTCGGAAAGGTTAAGAACCCCTGCCTTAGACCAAGGACAGTGGGACCAGACTGGGGGATAGAGCTGGTAGAGAGTTCAGCTTCCTAACGGCCTGGTGGACAAGGCTGTCCCTCAGCCTGCTGGTCCTAGCCTGAAGGCTCCTTAGTCTCCTTCCTGATGGCAGGATAGTGAAGACGCTGTGGATGGGGTGGGTGATGTCCCTCGTGATCTTGAGAGCTATGTGGGTCAGACGTGTGCTGTAGATGTCATGGAGGGATGGAAGGGGGGCACCGATGATTTTTTCAGCTTCTCTCACTGTGCGCAAGGTCTTACGGCAGAGTTCAGTGCAACTGCCAAACCACACAGTGAGGCAACTGGTCAGGATGCTCTCAATTGTGCCGCATTGGCACACCAAACAGACTTCTGCTGCCATTGCCTGTCGAAAAAAATTAACAAGAAGCCGCAAGTCGCTCTTTCGCTGATGTCGCATCCTGACTCAGACGTCTGACTCCAACCCCCCGGCCTGTAGTGTGATGATGTCAAATACAGCCGACTCAGCCGCTTAGAACCTCGGCAGAATAGATACAGAAAAGTATCTACTCGGCACGTTAGACCCCTAGTGGGAAAGACCCAAACCGAGGCGAGTCGAGTCGAGTCGGGCTGAATAGGTACTAGTGGAAAAGCGCCATAAGAGTAACCTGTGATGCTTATTAATATGACTTTACATTCACTGTGATCAAATCTGTGAAAACGCCCTCATTGCAACTGTCACTGCCTAAACGCCATCTGAAACAAGTGCTGCCAGAGCTGAAGCTGTAATGTATCACCAAGCAGACACCCAGGATAAGGTAGAATAAGATCTTTACTCAGATTAGGTAACAGTGATCAGCAGAAGAATGGTCTCAGAGTTACTTTTCTCCAACATCTTTGACAGATTATCCGCAGGGTCCATGCTGGATCTCACTATGGAGAAAGATGTCACAAAATGTATGAATCCAATAAGCAAATCTTGATGAGGGAAGATGCAGACAACAAAGACAAACCAATCAGGGGGGATATCCACACTCAGTCCAGTAAACAGTCCTTGTCCAAAAATCCGGGAATACAGAGGAGCTGTTTGCATGTGTGCCTGTTTGTGTGAGTAAGTAAGTCTGTGAACTCTGCCCCGGATTCATTTCCTCTGCCATAGTCCTTGATAGTGATGGAGTGCTATGAGCCAGCCTTTGTTTAGTTCAGTTCCACAGGTGCCATGGGGGAAAGGGAGGGGTCAATGGGGGCAGAACATCCTGTTAGCATAACATCCAGGAGAGATTGAGATAGCCAGCCTTGGCTGCAGGTCAGCATGCAGCTCCTGAAGCTCTGGGATGCAATGGAGAACAATGATGGTTATGAGATACTTATAATTGGCTGATTGGGTAACGTATTGCGTCACGAATCACGTCACTTCCTGGTGTTGTGGTCTGTTGCTGTTGCACAGCATTTGCAGGCCCTGATCTCTCCTGACTTTTTTGTCTAAATTTAGATTATTTTCTGGTAAAATAGTACTATATCTGGTAAATTTCTGTCTTTATTTCAACACTTGCACATTTTTCTCTTCCGCAACTTTCATTGTCACCAATCATTTTCTGTCTGTTAGCCTCTTAGCATGGCCTCCCCTTCTCCCACCGTTTCACCTCTTTGCTGCTCAGTGTGTGAAATGTTTAGCTATTCCTCTGTCTCCTTTAGTGAAGACGGTAAGTGCTTGAAGTGTAGTTTATTTGCAGGACTGGAGACGAGGCTCAGTCAGTTAGAGGTCCGGTTCCGCCAACTAGACCATAGTCCGGTAGACTCGTCAGCTAACCAGGATAAGTTAGCGGCGGACTGGCCTGTAGCAGCTGCTGGTAGCTGCTCCCCTGCAACTCGCAAGCAGCCGGCCAGGCAGGGCGGCTGGATGCCGGTTTGGAGGAAGCGTAGTCCAAAAGGGTGCACGGAACACCACCACTCGCTTCATGTTTCTAACCGTTTTTCCCCACTCAGCGACACACCCGTTGAGAAGCCGACCCTGGTGATTGGCGACTCCATAGTCAGGCATGTGAGGCCGACTCCAGCGACCATAGTTAGGTGAATCCCGGGGGCCAGAGCGGGCAACATTGAAGCAAATTTGAAGCTGCTGGCAAAGAGTAATCGTAAATTTGGTAAAGTTATCATCAATGTCGGAGCTAATGATTCCCCTCTTCGACAGTCGGAAGTCACTAAAATGAATATTGTCTCAGTGTGTAACTACGGCAAAACCATGTCGGACTCCGTAGGTTTCTCTGGTCCCCTCCCCAATCTGACCAGCGATGACATGTTTAGCCGCATGCTCTCGCTCCGCCACTGGCTGTCGTGGTGGTGTTCAGAAAACAACGTGCCATTTATTGACAATTGGGAGACATTTTGGGGAAAGCCCGGTCTGATTAGAAGAGACGGCATTCATCCCACTCGGGGTGGTGCAGTTTATTTGCAGGACTGGAGACGAGGCTCAGTCAGTTAGAGGTCCGGTTCCGCCAACTAGACCATAGTCCGGTAGACTCGTCAGCTAACCAGGCTAAGTTAGCGGCGGACCGGCCTGTAGCAGCTGCTGGTAGCTGCTCCCCTGCAACTCCCAAGCAGCCGGCTAGGCAGGGCGGCTGGATGACGGTTTGGAGGAAGCGTAGTCCTAAAGGGCGCACGGAACACCACCACTCGCTTCATGTGTCTAACCGTTTTTCCCCACTCAGCGACACACCTGTTGAGAAGCCGACCCTGGTGATTGGCGACTCCATAGTCAGGCATGTGAGGCCGACTCCAGCGACCATAGTTAGGTACATCCCGGGGGCTAGAGCGGGCAACATTGAAGCAAATTTGAAACTGCTGGCAAAGAGTAATCGTAAATTTGGTAAAGTTATCATCAATGTCGGAGCTAATGATTCCCCTCTTCGCCAGTCGGAAGTCACTAAAATGAATATTGTCTCGCTGTGTAACTACGGCAAAACCATGTCGGACTCCGTAGGTTTCTCTGGTCCCCTCCCCAATCTGACCAGCGATGACATGTTTAGCCGCATGCTCTCGCTCCGCCGCTGGCTGTCGTGGTGGTGTTCAGAAAACAACGTGCCATTTATTGACAATTGGGAGACGTTTTGGGGAAAGCCCGGTCTGATTAGAAGAGACGGCATTCATCCCACCCGGGGTGGTGCAGCTCTTGTCTCTAGTAATTTGGCCAGTTTTATTAGACACTCCCCCTGACAATGCAGGGTCCAGGCCAGGATGCAGAGCTGCAGTTTTACACACTTCTCTGCTGCTCCTCGAGGACCAACGCCTGCCAATAAAACTGTAGGATTCCATTACATAATTGGCGACTCTAAAACTGTAGGATTACATGATGTAATTGGCAACTCTAACCAGGTGCCTAGCAAAATAGAAGTGGTTCCCCCGCCCTCCAAAAGTTCACCAGGTGCAGCATTTTGGAGGTGTTAACCAAAATAACCTTGTAAAAATTAAAACCAATGGACACTTGGTACCAATAAGAGACCGAAAAATTAGATGCGGACTACTAAATATACGACCGTTAAGCTCCAAGTCTGTGTTAGTAAACAATATAATTACAAAGAGCAGGAGTGATATTTTCTGTTTAACAGAAACATGGTTACAGGAGGAAGAGTATCTTAGTTTGAATGAATCGACTCCACCCGGCTACTTTAATCATCACATTCCTAGAAGCACGGGCCGAGGTGGAGGAGTCGCAGCAATTTATAACTCCAGTCTCCAAACAAAAACTGAACCTAAGTGCAATTATAATACATTTGAAAGCCTCACGCTTAGTCTGAAATTTTCGAGCTGGAAATCAGAGAAGCCAGTTGTGTTAGTGGTAGTGTACCGGCCCCCTGCTGGAGCTTATCTAGAGTTTCTGTCTGAATTTTCAGATTTCCTATCTGGATTATTGATCAGTACAGAAAAATTCATCACAGTGGGTGACTTTAATATTCATATGGATGTTGAAAGCGATAATCTTAAATTAGCTTTCAATTCTCTTCTAGAATCAATGGGTATCTCACAAAAAGTCGACAAACCGACGCACTGTTTTAATCATACTCTCGATCTTGTTCTCACCTACAGTGTTGAAACTGATGATCTGTTGGTGGCACCTGTAAACTCCCTTTTATCCGACCATCATTTAATAACGTTTGAATTTAATATTGTCGATGTTCAAGTGCAAAATAGGAGGTATTACTTTCGCAGATGTTTGTCTGATGAAGCTATTGCTAAATTTAGGGAGGCCATTGCTCATCCTACGACAGTGGAAAATAGTGAAGTAGTTGAGGCCAGTGACCTGGGTTCTACCTCTGCAGATGTTGATTTTCTTGCTAGTAACACTGCTGATTTGTTGCATTCAGCTTTAGATGAAGTTGCTCGTTTGAAAAGGAAGGTTTCTAGCCACAGGAGCTTAACTCCCTGGTATAATTCAGATATCCGCATGTTGAAACAAAACGTGCGTAAAATGGAAAGGAAGTGGTACTCTTGTAAGTCTGTAGACTCCTATCGTGATACTATTAGAAAGATACTCTAATAGTATATAAAAAAGCCATTCGCAAAGCCAGAACAGCTTATTATTCAACGTTGATAGAGGATAACAAAAGTAACCCAGGTTTTCTGTTCAGCACTGTAGCCAGGCTGACAAAGAGTCCCAACTCTGTTGAGCCGTGCATTCCTGCTGTCTACTTATACAGTAAAATTGTTTGAAATTCACTCTGCCTGTAGTGATTGTAGTTGTGAAGAGGGTTATATGAGGCATTGGGTGAAATTATAGGAGAATTAATTTTTGTAGTCTCTGCAAAACAGAACCTGAAGCAAAAAAGGCGAATGCCTTTTGTAGAAAAGTAAAGTGTTTGAAGTTTAGATGTTAAAGGAGCTTGAGGCCGGATTGTGGAAGGATTTATGAAAAAAATCCGTATACATTTTAAGTTTTCTAGTAATAATGTCAGATGAAGCGTTCCAAACCCAAAAGAATGAGCCCTCTAGTGTATCTCTCCTTTGCCTTGAACAGGCTGTGTGCTGCAAAATGTGCTGCAATTCGGTCCCGAATTTCCCGCGCTGGGCTGCGGATGTGACGTCACATGACGCTGCATGCACGTTCTCCCCGTTCTCCCGTGCCGGCTTCACTGTTGGCTGCAGTACCCCCAACGGCCGTCGTGGTGAAGGGTGGCGCTAGAGAGTCTCATTTCTTAAAAGGAGCCTCATGCTCCTTTAATATTTCAATTGTTGTACATTAAAATTGTTTGAAATGCAGCATGCTTGTAGTAATTGTAGTTGTGAAGAGGGCTATATGAGGCATTGGGTGAAATTATGCGAGAATTAATTTTTACAGTCTCTGCAAAACAGAACCTGAAGCAAAAAAGGAGACTAACCTTTTTAGAAAAGTAAGGTGTTTGAAGTTTAGATCTTAAAAGAAAAGTGTTTTATCCTTTTCTTTTACAGTAAGAGCGTGTAAATATTACGGTGGAAGTATGGGTATATGAAAAAAACATATCTGCATTATCTCAAACTCAGTACTTCATATCTTTCTGTTTCTGAGCCGCTTTTATTCATTTGCCGTAAAGGCTGAAATCGGAGCGCACATGAAAATCTAGGAGCGGCTGATTTGACCATGTAAATAAGAATGACAGCTGGCTGGACCACAGTAAAATACTCAACGAGCCCGGTGCAGTCTTTACGGATGAAGCCTAAATTATGGTTCCGCGTTAAATCGACGCCGTAGGCTCTGCGTTGGTGTAACGCGGAACCATAAATCAGCCTTGCTTCTTAACTGATCTGGGAAACCCGTGTCAGATTAATCAAAGTCTGAATTAAGTTTGTTCTTATGAGAATCAGAATCAAGTCAAGTCAGAGAGCTGACTGTGTTTTAGACATGCTTTGACACACGCAGGAGGTTAAAATTGCTGACTTCCTGGTTGGTCAAATGAACCATTGTCTTTAGACGCATCTGTTTCAAGACCCCCATCACATGCTCTAACAGATGACAGGGAAGCCACTTCCTTGGAGATACTCAAGGGGGGGGGGGGGGGGTCGGCTGTCCTGGGAAAAGCTGACCCATTGTGTCTTTGGACACATCTGTTCAGAGTTTCTGTTTTAGTTCCGAGAGGCATTTGACCCCTTGACCATTTGAGGTTTCTTAAAAGGATGTCTGTTGCTCTGCACACCACAAGATAAGTTGCTCATTAACTGAAAAGTCATAGGTGTGACCTTTTAACTATCATCTGATACCATGTCTGTGACCATCTGTTTTCGTCCATTGTCCATTATCTATACATTGACAGTCAGTTTACCAAATATGGTCATGTTTCCTGTCAGTTTTACCAATAAATAGCTTCCTGCAAGAGGAGGGTCTTTGGGAAGCATTTGCTGTCAGGAGGTTCTGCCTCTGTCAGTATGCTTTCCCCTCCTGCAGGAGTGCCTGAAAAATCATTTCACAGTCTCTGGTGTCTTTTTCTAAGTTATTAATTTATGTTGATGATTTAGGAACCTAACACCCGGCCATTGATTGTTCTGGCCACTAGTCAAAAAAATCAAAACACCATACCCCTAATTATACATACTTGCTTGCTTGTTGCTTTTCATCATTTTACCTGATGAGGTACATAAAATTCCCCAGTACAGTTGTCATGGATATGAAATGTGGTTGTACAGACCAAAACAGAAATGTTTATTTCTGCTGTAAAGTTGGGCATTTTAACATGGAAGTGAACTCACCGTTGGATCCAGTGGACAGTAGAGGGACCTGAGGTCCGGATCCGGACCCAGACCCCTGCAGTCATCAGAGGAACCTCAACTTTTCTTATTTCTGCATTGGCTTCAGCCCGGGAGTTGCAGTGTTGATGTGTGATTACAGGGTTTAACACGGATTTAAATGTGATCTGTGGTAGAGACCTTGTAACTTTATTGTTTAATCTCAAACAGCCTGAAATGCTGCCTATAAAAGGATCTGCTATATTTAAGCTGTGCATCTCTGTGCTCTGATTGGCTGCTGTCTCTGCGCTGGCAGGAAGACGTTTGATGGAACAGTCAGCCGGTTCATGACGGGTTCTGGAAAGAAGATGGTGGTATATCGCCGAGCTGATGGCAATGTGGCCCACATCGCTCCAGAACCTGAACAGTGAGTCCATTTCTGCTCGGGAACCAGCTGACTCACCATCTCATCTGAGAGGTTTCTGCAGGTCTAACTGACCAATGGGACGTTCAGGATTATTGGACATTATGAAGACATTCTCAGGTCGATGTGTGTCACAGACCCACCTGATCTGTGAGTCATTAGAACTGAGATGCAGAAGGTAGTACCCCCTGTTTTAATCCTGTAAATAAAATGCTATACAAGTAATCTGATCCATACGGAAGAGTATTGGGGCCAGGAAGGAGAAAAATAAAAATAATATTTTAGACGAGGAAGATTTTTTTTTCATTATGCACTTCGAGAAAAAAGTCAAAATGTTGAGATTAATGTTGAAGTGCAATTTCGAGAAAAAAGTCAAAATGTCGTGAATAAAGTTCAGAATACAAGAATTGTCTTTACGATATTGATTTGAAACACATATCACACATATGCAGTTGCATAACTTCAGAAACGTACCCTTAACGTTCCACTCCAAAGATGTAAGTTAGTTAGTTAGTTACGGCTGCTGCTGCAGAGCTGTCAGTCGCTCACCCAACTGGATTTGATGGGCCAGAGGAGACATTCATGAAATTGTATTTCAACTTTATTCTCGAAATTTTGACTTTATTCACGAAATTTCGACTTTATTCTTGAAATTGTATTTCAACATTAATCTCGACATTTCGACTTTTTTCTCAACATTTTGACTTTTTTCTAAAAATTGTATTTCAACATTAATCTCGACATTTCGACTTTTTTCTTGACATTTCGACTTTTTTCTCGAAATTGCATTTCAACATTATTCTCGACATTTCGACTTTTTTCTCGACATTTCGACTTTTTTCTCGAAGTGTAGAATAAAAAAAAAATCTTCTCTCAAATATTTTTTCGCCTGCATGGCCCTAATACTGCCTAATAGTAACTTTTGCACGACTTTACCTGAAACACCCAACAGAGGCCTTTCAGATGAGACCCAGCAAGGAGTAGTCCAGTTCATGATGACCCTTTCCCAGGTAAATAGGAGTCCACTTGGAGAAGACAGGTGCATTGATGGGTTGCTTCCTGCAGGGAGGAGGAGCCTCTGTTCAGAGCAATCCGTGACGGTGACGCATGCAAAGTCAAAGCACTGGTCATGTGTCCAGGAACAAACCTGATGCTGCCGAGCAAACCTGGCTGGCTGGCCATCCACCAGGCGGCTTGGTTCGGCGAGGAGATGTGTCTGCGTGTGCTGCTGTCAGGTAGGTCACACGCAGACACACATACAGGATGTGATGTTGTGATGTGATGATGTGATGATACTTATTCACATCTACGATGTGAATAAGTATAAAACAGGAATCCTGATGTATAAAGTCAGATGCTCTCCGTTAACTTTACCCAGACATTTTCATAATTATTTTGAGTTTAATTCTTATTATCATTCATGCTCCACGAGAAGAAGGAATGATTTGCATATGGAAAAGCAACCCAGTCTCACATAAAAACGTACCCTGCCTACGTTGGTCCAAAATGCAAAAACGTAGAGGGGTTACAATATTAGCCCTTGAAATGTATAACTGTTACATTTTTCTGCCTATTCGTTTTGCGTCCAAGTCCGGTGACTTTTAAGATTCTGGTCGTGACACCAACAAACACGGATGACATTTTTCATTTTTGAGTGAAAAAAATCTATATTTTGAGTTAGTTTCTGCATAGAAATGCGTTTTGATTACATTTCTAGCAATATATAAATGTACATAATCTCTTGCTTGCTCGTGGTTGCTGAAAACGTTTTTTCAGATCTCGTCAGAATAATGTAAAACTGGAACGTTTTAATAACGTGAAATCGTTACATTTTTGGTTGCTGGAAAGTGCTGTGAAAAAAAAACAATATTTTGAGTTAGTTTCTGCATAGAAATGCGTTTTGATTACATTTCTAGCAATACATATTTTACTTTCATAATATTCACTCAGTAAATGTACATAATTTATTGCTTGCTCGTGGTTGCAATGTTTTTTCAGATCTCGTCAGAATAATGTAAAACTGGAACGTTTTAATAACGTGAAATCGTTAAATTTTTGGTTGCTGGACAGTGCTGTGAAGAAAAATCAATATTTTGGGTTAGTTTCTGCATAGAAATGCGTTTTGATTACATTTCTAGCAATACATATTTTACTTTCATAATATTCACTCAGTAAATGTACATAATCTCTTGCTTGCTCGTGGTTGCAACGTTTTTTCAGATCTCGTCAGAATAATGTAAAACTGGAACGTTGTAATAACGTGAAATCGTTACATTTTTGGTTGCTGGACAGTGCTGTGAAGAAAAATCAATATTTTGAGTTAGTTTCTGCATAGAAATGCGTTTTGATTACATTTCTAGCAATACATATTTTACTTTCATAATATTCACTCAGTAAATGTACATAATCTCTTGCTTGCTCGTGGTTGCAACGTTTTTTTCAGATCTCGTCAGAATAATGTAAAACTGGAACGTTTTAATAACGTGAAATCGTTACATTTTTGGTTGCTGGACAGTGCTGTGCAAAAAAAATCAATATTTTGAGTTAGTTTCTGCATAGAAATGCGTTTTGATTACATTTCTAGCAATACATATTTTACTTTCATAATATTCACTCAGTAAATGTACATAATCTCTTGCTTGCTCGTGGTTGCAACGTTTTTTCAGATCTCGTCAGAATAATGTAAAACTGGAACGTTTTAATAACGTGAAATCGTTACATTTTTGGTTGCTGGACAGTGCTGTGAAGAAAAATCAATATTTTGAGTTAGTTTCTGCATAGAAATGCGTTTTGATTACATTTCTAGCAATACATATTTTACTTTCATAATATTCACTCAGTAAATGTACATAATCTCTTGCTTGCTCGTGGTTGCAACGTTTTTTCAGATCTCGTCAGAATAATGTAAAACTGGAACGTTGTAATAACGTGAAATCGTTACATTTTTGGTTGCTGGACAGTGCTGTGAAGAAAAATCAATATTTTGAGTTAGTTTCTGCATAGAAATGCGTTTTGATTACATTTCTAGCAATACATATTTTACTTTCATAATATTCACTCAGTAAATGTACATAATCTCTTGCTTGCTCGTAGTTGCGACGTTTTTTTCAGATCTCGTGAGAATAATGTAAAACTGGAACGTTTTAATAACGTGAAATCGTTACATTTTTGGTTGCTGGACAGTGCTGTGCAAAAAATTCAATATTTTGAGTTAGTTTCTGCATAGAAATGCGTTTTGATTACATTTCTAGCAATACATATTTTACTTTCATAATATTCACTCAGTAAATGTACATAATCTCTTGCTTGCTCGTGGTTGCAACGTTTTTTCCGATCTCGTCAGAATAATGTAAAACTGGAACGTTTTAATAACGTGAAATGGTTACATTTTTGGTTGCTGGACAGTGCTGTAAAAAAAAAACAATATTTTGAGTTAGTTTCTGCATAGAAATGCGTTTTGATTACATTTCTAGCAATACATATTTTACTTTCATAATATTCACTCAGTAAATGTACATAATCTCCTGCTTGGGGGCGCAGGCAGGCGGAAGCAAGAACAGGATGATCGGGGGGGGGCGTCAGCAGCATTTCGTGTCTATTTTTGAACAGTTCACTAACGCTTTGAGCTAGGAAGCTGAAATTCTAGACTCTGTATCAGGGGGTGACTTTCATCCACTGTGCGGTTTTTCAGATCTGTGTGACCTTCGGAAGTGTCAAAGGTCACCGCGTCTGTTGCTTTTCGGCCTGCAAGGCTATTTCGTGTCTTTTTTTGCATAGTTCACTAACGCTTTGAGCTAAGAGGCTGAAATTCTAGACTCTGTATCAGAAGGTGACTCTCATCCACTGTGCCGAGGTCCAGATCCATGCGACCTTCGGAAGTGCCAAAGGTCACGGTGTGTGGTGCCTTTTTCGGGCCTTTTTTGTGTGTTTTTTGAATAATTCACTAATGTTTTGAACTGGGAGGCTGATTTTTGACTATGTTGCAATGCAGAAGGCCCTTTGCTAGGATCTTTTGGTCCCGTGGCTGTACGACTTCCACAGAGCTAGTTGGCATTGCAGAGGGTTCACAGAGTTGAGACTTGGCAAGCCCAATCTAGGCCCCATATGGAGGCCACAGGTCAAGTTTTGGTCAAATAATGTGGCAACGGTGTCCGTTCGAATGTTGGAAAAGGTGACGTTTCAAAGCCCCGCCCATCGAAAAGTACAGGTCTGATCTGCACCAAGTGAACTATGCAAAAAAAGACACAAAATAGGCCCTGTTCCATTAGTCAGGAGGCTCTCAGAGCTAGAGGTTTCTACACCCTCCTAACCAGCCAGAACGTTTTGGAGGAAATACTGTTGAAGAAGTCATAGAAATCTGAATTTTTTTATATGTTGTCTGGGGGCATCCCCTGATCAGACAGACGTTAGTTTGGTGCAGATCGGTATTGCTAGAAATGTAATCAAAACGCATTTCTATGCAGAAACTAACTCAAAATATTGATTTTTTTTTCACAGCACTGTCCAGCAACCAAAAATGTAACGATTTCACGTTATTAAAACGTTCCAGTTTTACATTATTCAGACGAGATCTGAAAAAATTTTGCAACCACGAGCAAGCAAGAGATTATGTATATTTACTGAGTTAATATTATGAAAGTAAAATATGTATTGCTAGAAATGTAATCAAAACGCATTTTTATGCAGAAACTAACTCAAAATATTGATTTTTCTTCACAGCACTGTCCAGCAACCAAAAAGTAACGATTTCACGTTATTAAAACGTTCCAGTTTTACATTATTCTAACAAGATCTGAAAAAACGTTGCAACCACGAGCAAGCAAGAGATTATGTACATTTACTGAGTGAATATTATGAAAGTAAAATATGTATTGCTAGAAATGTAATCAAAACGCATTTCTATGCAGAAACTAACTCAAAATATAGATTTTTTTTCACAGCACTGTCCAGCAACCAAAAATTTTACGATTTCACGTTATTAAAACGTTCCAGTTTTACATTATTCTGACGAGATCTGAAAAAACGTTGCAACCACGAGCAAGCAAGAGATTATGTACATTTACTGAGTGAATATTATGAAAGTAAAATATGTATTGCTAGAAATGTAATCAAAACGCATTTCTATGCAGAAACTAACTCAAAATATTGATTTTTCTTCACAGCACTGTCCAGCAACCAAAAATGTAACGATTTTACGTTATTAAAACGTTCCAGTTTTACATTATTCTCACGAGATCTGAAAAAAACGTCGCAACCACGAGCAAGCAAGAGATTATGTACATTTACTGAGTGAATATTATGAAAGTAAAATATGTATTGCTAGAAATGTAATCAAAACGCATTTCTATGCAGAAACTAACTCAAAATATAGTTTTTTCTTCACAGCACTGTCCAGCAACCAAAAATGTAACGATTTCACGTTATTAAAACGTTCCAGTTTTACATTATTCTCACGAGATCTGAAAAAAAACGTTGCAACCACGAGCAAGCAAGAGATTATGTACATTTATATATTGCTAGAAATGTAATCAAAACGCATTTCTATGCAGAAACTAACTCAAAATATAGATTTTTTTCACTCAAAAATGAAAAATGTCCACCGTGTTTGTTGGTGTCACGGCCAGAATCTTAAAAGTCACGTGACTTGGACGCAAAACGAATAGGCAGAAAAATTATACATTTCAAGGGCTAGAAAAATGTAACAGTTATACATTTCAAGGGCTAATATTGTAACCCCTCTACGTTTTTGCACTTTGGACCAACGTAGGCAGGGTACGTTTTTATGTGAGACTGGGTTGGGAAAAGACGAGGATGGAGGGAGAAGATTCAATTCAATTCAATTTCAATTCAATTTTATTTATATAGCGTCTAATACAACAGAGACCCATACCCAGAACATGACCCCCGAGCAGTTATTACATAAACAATGGCAGGTAAAAACTCCCCTAGTGGGAGAAAAACCTTAAGCCAAACAGTGGCAAGGAAAAACTCCCCTTTAGGAGGGAAGAAACCTTGAGCAGGACCAGGCTCATAAGGGGGGACCCTCCTGCCGAGGGCCAGACTGGTGGGTCAGGGACGGCAACAGCACAGCAGGCAGGTGGAAGCAGCAACGGGCAGCTCCCGAAGCTCCGGCCCAATCAGCAAGTCCCAGGTTGGGGTGCAGGGTCAGGGAAAGACTTGTGCTCCGTAATGCAAGCTACAAGCCACCCACGACCACCTGCAGAGAGAGAAAAGGGAGGAGAAGGGGGGCCAGCAACGGGATGACCAGGGGTGGGGACCGCAGGCCAGCACGCAGCTCCCAAAGCTCTGGCCCAATCAGCAAGTCCCAGGTTGGGGTGCAGGGTCAGGGAAAGACTTGTGCTCCGTAATGCAAGCTACAAGCCACCCACGACCACCTGCAGAGAGAGAAAAGGGAGGAGAAGGGGGGCCAGCAACGGGATGACCAGGGGTGGGGACCGCAGGCCAGCACGCAGCTCCCGAAGCTCCGGCCCAATCAGCAAGTCCCAGGTTGGGGTGCAGGGTCAGGGAAAGACTTGTGCTCCGTAATGCAAGCTACAAGCCACCCACGACCACCTGCAGAGAGAGAAAAGGGAGGAGAAGGGGGGCCAGCAACGGGATGACCAGGGGTGGGCACCGCAGGCCAGCACGCAGCTCCCAAAGCTCCGGCCCAATCAGCAAGTCCCAGGTTGGGGTGCAGGGTCAGGGAAAGACTTGTGCTCCGTAATGCAAGCTACAAGCCACCCACGACCACCTGCAGAGAGAGAAAAGGGAGGAGAAGGGGGGCCAGCAACTGGATGACCAGGGGTGGGGACCGCAGGCCAGCACGCAGCTCCCAAAGCTCCGGCCCAATCAGCAAGTCCCAGAGTCCCAGAAGATGCACACGATTCTGGATGTTTCGTGCTGCGGCCAAATCAGCAGGAAGTAGCGCCCCTGCCGCTAGGCAGGGGGTTCTGTGGAACTGCAGTTGCTACATTTTCATTTATGTATCAAGGTGTTGTGCTGTGGAACAGTTTAAAACATCTAAGTGAAACATGCTCATCATCATCTGCATTCAAAAGAAAGCTGAAAAAAGGTTTATAGATTTTTAATATATATGTGTTTTTCATTCACCATTATTCAAATATATTTCTAAAGTATTTTATTGTATTCTGAAGTATTGTATAACTCAGTTATCAGTTATACTGTATAGGCCTATGTATTGTGCTTATATGGTTTTGTGAATTATTGTTTTAAATGTTTTCTTGTTTTTAGGAGGGGGGAGTCGCTTATAAGCCCTTCGGGTTTTTATGACCTCTCCTGCACATCTTTTCTTAACTTTCTTTCCTCTGTGTAATGTTCCTTTTTACGAGTGCAAACAATAAAATAAATAAGTAAAATAAGACAGCTTTTATGTCTGTGTGAGCAGCTCAGCCGGGGATGACCAACAAGAAGACAGCTCATGGAGAGACGGCCCTGCTGGTCGCCATCAACAAAGATTACCTGGAATGTGTTCGGTTGCTGCTGGAACACGGAGCTGACCCTAACATCCAGAACAATGAAAAAGAGACTCCGCTCTACAGAGGTAACGGTCACCTGAGGGGTCACACTGTCACCAAACACTGTGGCCGCGACGGCACCTGATTAACAAAACTGAGGCTGTAAAAATAAGTGCAGGCAATACCATGTACCCTCTCACAGGGTTCAACAGGGTTCAACAGGGTTCAACAAGGTTCAATGGGGTTCAGCAGGGTTTATCAGGGTTCAGCAGGATTCAGCAGGGTTCAACAGGGTTCAGCAGGGTTCAATATGGTTCAACTGGGTTCAGCAGGGTTCAATAGGGTTCAACAAGGTTCCACAGGGTCGTACAGGGTTCAACGGGGTTCAGCAGGGTTCAATAGGTTTCAACAGGGTTCAACAGGGTTCAGCAGGGTTCAACAGGGTTCAACAGGGTTCAACAGGGTTCAGCAGGGTTCAGCAGGGTTCAGCAGGGTTCAACAGGGTTCAATAGGGTTCAACAAGGTTCAACAAGGTTCAGCAGGTTTTAAGAAAGTCAGTTGCAGTCAGGTGCTGCTAATCATCAGTCCTTGGTGAACTCCCCCAGCAGGTGTGCAGAGCTCTACAAAAGCAGATCATTTGGCAGTTGGATGCTCTGGAACATTCCAGTGAGTGCTACCACATGCCAGGAGGGAAAGAGATCAGCAATGGCCTTAGAGAAAGAGCTGTTGCACATCCATCTGGATATTTTTATAAAATCATTTCCAAAGTGTTAGAGGTGAGAAAGATTAGTCACAAGTGGAAGACATTCAAGATAATTGTCGATCTTCCCAGAAGTGAACGTCTCATTACTTCAGCTCAAGATCGGTGCGAAGCTCAGAGAAATACAAAAAACCTCCAGAACCAGGAGAGACAGGAAGCATCTACTGAGAGTTCCTGCCTCTGAAGGAGGATCCAGAAACTTTAGAAAAAAAGAGGTGTACGAGTGTTTCCCACCTGATTCTTTTAGCATTATAAATATTGTTATGTGGGGAAAAGTGATATGTTGTTGTTTTTCTGATGTAATGTGATAAGTTGTTGTTGTTGCCTAATACTCCACCTGCGATAATTTTTTTGTTGTTTTACTAAACAAATCAGTCGGTTGTCTTTTGCGTGTGACAGAGGAAAAGGTCAAGCCGGAAGAGCATAGCACAAGATCTTTAACCAACTGATTCCTGTATCCTTCAACTCTGCTTTTGTTCCTCTGTAGCATGTGAGTTGAACAGTCCTGCGATAGTGGCGATGCTGCTGAACCGCGGGGCGACGGTGAACACCCGCTGCAACCAGGACTGGACGGCTGTGCAGGAAGCGGTGGTCAGAAACAATGTGGAGATCTGTGAGATGCTGCTGAAGGCTGGAGCCAAACTCAACCTTCGCAACATGTACGGCATCACGCCGCTGTTCACGGCAGCTCAGAGCGGGCAACTCGACACGCTGCGCTTCCTCCTCAAACACGGTACCTGAAGAGCGTGAGAGGGTGCAATTCTTCTAGTCACCACTAGGGCTCCAAGTCAGCTTCCACCAACTATTATTACAAAGTCCAAAAATAAAAATACTTAAATTTTGGTATCCGTAGCCAGATTTAACATCTATGACAACTGTACGGGGGACGTATAAGGGGGACCATATAAGGTACAATTATATATACCGCGACCATTAGGCGACCATTAGGCGCATATAAACGTCTTATTTTTTTTTCAAAATGTGCCGCGCGCCCAATGACGCAGAGCGCCAAATGTGTGTTGTCGGGGGCTCTCACCGCGGCTCCCTCGCAGGAGCGCTTTGAGAAGCACCGTGCTTGGCTCAGGGGGCAGACAGCATGCGGGGAGCCAGCAGGATACGAGGAGCAGGTTTCGGGAGACAAAGGATCCCGGGTCCTCGGAGCTGCCTGAGGGGGAACCCGGGTCCTAGGAGCTGCCTGAGGGGGAACCCGGGTCCTCGGAGCTGGCTGAGGGGGAACCCGGGTCCTCGGCGCTGGCTGCGGGGGAACTCGGGTCCTTGGCGCTGGCTGCGGGGGGTTCCGGGACCATCACCGGAGCAGAGGCTGATGCGTCCGGGACCACCGCTGACACAGGAGATGTTGCGCCCAGGACCACCGCTGGAAAAGAGGCTAGCTGGGGTTGGGGCCGACACCGTCGTCGTCTCCCCTGAGCCTGAAGGCTCCTGGGCCCACCCAGAGCCAGGCGCGTTCCCCGGAAGGGGGACTCCTCCTCCTCGACCCAGCTCATGTTTTTCTCCGCCTACCGGCAGAAACTCCCAGAGGGTAGTGAGCTCTCCCGCTGAGTCCATCTTGGTCGGTCCGTTCTGTCACAGTTGGCGTTTGTTGAGGACCCAAACGCAAGAGACCAGGAGGCAGGAGTTGGCAAAAGCAGGATTTATTAAGCTTGAGCAAAACCAAAGCGCTGCCGAGCAGGAACAAAACTGAACAAAAACAGGAATCCAAAAACTAAGCGAGGAGACATGGAGGGAGCAAACAGTACGGACCGACAGGGAGCAGGGAAAGACAAGACCAGATATACACAAGGGATAACAAGACACAGGTGCGGACAATCAGGGCAGATGGGAAACAGGAGCGGTAGAACTGAAACACAAACTGGGGGAAATGTCAAACCCTGACAGTATGCTTGTTGGTGTGTTGTTGTAAGGCGGTGCGTCATTTGTATGTGTAGACCGCGCCTTTTCGTACGGTGCGCCGTGTGGTCGTGAAAATACGGTAATAACAAATGTACGTATAATTGGGAGTTTGTGTGTAGTTCTATGTTGGTGTATGTAACCTTTGGGCCTAATCCGGACAACTTTTGGCACTCGTGCCCACACCTGGACCCAGGCTGACTAACTGGAGCACTAACAAATGCTTTACCTTGACTGGCTAGCTGAGGCAGCCGGCGGAGCACGGCCGGCGGTCCGGCAGTCCTCCTATCAGCTCTGACAGAACTCATCAGATGTTGCACTAGTGACATCTGAAATGATGGCTGGATGGGTTGGTTTAGAAAGAATGCAAGGTAACATTAGCACCATGGACTGTTTTTCAGTGTGTGAGGCCCTTAACTGCACGTCAGCAATCTCAACCGAGGTTACAGCGGAGGAAGGAAAGAGCAGGGAAACAGCCTGTACTTTGAGAGATAAGGGTTGTTTTGCTGCAGCTTTCGCAGCTGCGTCTGCCCGTGCATTGCCTTGAGGGATAAAATCAGATTTGTTAGTCTGAGCATCACATTTACACACAGCAATTTGTTTAGACAGCAACATGGCATCCAGGAGGGCGGCCACTAGGACGTGATGCGCTATCAGTTTACCGGTGGAAGTCAAAAAATCCCTGTTACGCCAAATTTAGCCAAAGTCATGAACAACACCCCAGGCGTATCTGCTGTCAGTGTAACTGTTTACTGAATTTCCTTCAGCAAACTTGCATGCCTCTGTCAGCGCCACCAGCTCAGCAGCTTGTGCTGAGTGTGATGAGGACAGAGGTCCAGCAACAACAGAGTCATGCAATGTGATGACAGTGAAACCTGCAATGTTGCCGCCCGTAGCAGGATCCCTGGAAGCAGAACCATCAACAAAATGATCAAAGTCAGCATTGTCAATTGCAACATCCCTCAAATCAGGTCTTGGGGAACAAATAGACGTTATCGTTGCCACACCGTTGTGTGGTTCTCCATTTTCAGCTGTTGGCAAAAGGGTAAGGGTTAAGAAATTGTAGTAGCACTTGAAGTCATGTAACCCCCCTTTTTTGTCCACAGTCTGGGTGAAAGGTCGTGAACAGTCAGGCAGTCCAAGTGTCGGAGGCGTCTGTAACGTCAGTTTCAGGACAGTGAAAGCTTTGTCAGCCTCGTCAGTCCAGGTAACAGGGTCTGATGCTTTTCAGGCCTTTTCCATGGGCAATTGCTGCCAATGGTGCCTCAATTTCAGCATAATGCGGGACCCACTGTCGACAATAACTGGTGATGCCCAGAAATGACATCATTTGTTTCTTAGTGACCGGTTTTGGCATTTTTTCTTTGAATGGCCTTAATTCTGCCAGGTGAGAGGGATTTGCCCTCCCCCGAAATGACATGACCCAGAAACGTAACCTCTGTGGCAGCAAACTGCAGTTTGGACAGGCTGGCTTTATGCCCCTGTTCAGCCAAAATGGGTCAACAGAGCCAGAGTAGCTTTAACGCATTCGTCTCTGGTGATAGTACATGACTTCACGACAGACAAAATAAAGAAAAATGATTGATATGTTCCACGCTTGTCACAATCAACCCAATCATACACAGCTCATACCCGCAATGGCAAGAATCCCATTTCCATACAATCCGGGTCAAATACAGTATCACAAAAGTAATCTGCAACCATTCGAATGGTGAATCAACCCAATTTGACAATTCTACATCAGCATGCCTCCATTCAAGGTCTAGAATGATTCAAAAAGACTCTATTATTCCATTTCTAAACATTAGCCAAAACGTCCTCTGAATCTCCCATCAAAACCCATATTTCTTACGCCATTATCTATCTGAGGGGACATTGTCTCATTTTTAACATGCTTTTAGCCTTAAAATAGTTATTTTCGAAGGTTTTAAGTTCCGTATATTATTTCTCAGAAGATTTATTTTATTTTTTCCAAAATCTTTATTTCCTAGTTTAAGGGACGTCTCCCGTCGACTAAGAGTCTTTTTAGAAATGAATTTTAGGAATAAGTTTCAACTTAACCGTTTGTCTGCTATTTTAGCCAGCTATTTTAGCCATCTCAAGTTTCTTTCAGCTCATAAGTTTCCTTTTTGACAGTTTGGTTTTAGCGCTGATCTTGAGTGAAAAATCGAAACTTTACTTCACAATGTTGGAAAACCTCAACATTGTCAATAAACAGTTTCAGTCATGAACATTAGACAAAACAGACAGACAAAATTCCATTCTCCTAGATCTATCGAGAGGAGTGTCTCTTACATCAGCTACCCCTTCTGGCAGCTGACGGGGAAACCCGTCACCGGGCCTCAGATCGGCACAGGACCATAGCCTTGTCGCTGAAATCAGCACGGCTGCTTGATCCCATGTCGTGCCAACCCCACACGAGTGAACGTTTACGTTTTACCATCAAGACAAAGGCAAACCAAAATTGACTGTCAGGATGCACTGGAACGCTGAGAAAAAAAAAACATTCTGCCGGAACCTGAGACAGAATAGCATGTGGATTCAGGTCGAATCTTTTTCACTTCTGGTCCATTTACAGTATATTACTTCATCTTATTTGTACCGTATTTTCACAACCATTCGGCGCACCGTGTGAAAAGGCGCACCCTCAGTTTTGTGTGTCATTTTTGGATTTTAAACACACATACGGCACACCGACCCAAAAGGCGCAGTCTACAGACACGGAGCTGCACACACGCGCTCCGCAAAACACACACACACGCGCTGCAGAACACACACACAAGAGTGCTTATTTAAAAATAGAGCGGGAGCAAAACTTAGTTTGATATTTTATTTCACTTTTCACATCAATCAAACCCTTCAAAGTCTTCATCTTCTGTTTCCGCATTAAAGAATTAAAAAAAAACACCGGGTCGCCGCACATAAACCTGTCTCAGCCACTCGATCATCTCTTCATCCATCCAGCCCTTTTCATTCGCCTTTATAATGACTCTGGCTGGAAAAGTCTCTTTAGGCAACGCTTTTCTTTTAAAAATCACCATAGCCGGCAGTTTCTGTCCATCAGCGTGGCAGGCAAGCACAACAGTAAATAAACTTTTCATACCCCGTTGTGCTGCGGATCCCGACCGCGGTGGTCCCGGTCCGCTCCCCCGCGGTGGTCCCGGGTCCCGGTCCGCTACCCCGCGGTGGTCCCGGGTCCCGCTCCGCTCCCCCGCGGTGGTCCCGGGTCCCGCTCCGCTTCCCCGCACTGGTCCCGGGTCCCGGGTCCCGGTTCGCTCCCCCGCGCTGGTCCCGCTCCGCTCCCCCGCGCTGGTCCAGGGTCCCGGTCCGCTCCCCCGCGCTGGTCCCGGGTCCCGCTCCGCTCCCCGCGCTGGTCCTGCTCCGCTCCCCCGCGCTGGTCCCGGGTCCCGCTCCCCCGCGCTGGTCCCCGTTAATTCCACCGTGTGATTCACCTAACGTGAGCGGCACCTCGTCCATGTTCGTGATGTGTCGGCTGCAGAATGAGCGGAAGCACTCCATCTTTTCCATATAATCTGCCGGGCGCTGCTGCTGCGCCTGCACCGTTTCATGAAGCGAAAGCACCAAGACGGACCTCCATGAAAATGTTAAATTTTCATTTCTTCCGCCAGCACTACTGCTTTCAGTTGAATGGTGGCCTTTGAAACGCTCCTTCCACCGGCTCTGTGCTTCACACCCCCCCCCTTCCCCCTTTAACGTCTGAGGATGGTCTCTATCACGTCCGCAACTCACGGGTGCTTCACACGCCCCCTTCTCCCTTTACCCTTCTCATGGTGGCCGTCCAACTTACATTACCGTAATACAGGTAATAGATACGGCGCACCGTTTCATTGGGCGTGCGGCACATTTAAAAAAAAAAAGAAAGAATTTTATGTGCGCCTTATGGTCGCGAAAATACGGTACCTCATTTTTAATTAACTGTGAATGAAGCGTTCCAGTCTGGCATGTGATGCAAGAGTTTTCCTGCTGCAGAATAAAACAAAAAGTATAAATCAGCCACCGCAACAGTGTTCTAACAGCCGAAAGTATTATAATGAAGCCTTTTTACTTTTATCAGGGTCTGTGATGTCACAGAAGCCTGAACACTCGCGCAGCTCGCTGACAGAGATAGGAGGATGAAATAAAATGAGAAGGAGTCAAGGTTTAGATTTTACTGCACTCCCCATCTGTGAGTGCTGCATCTTTTAAATCCTACAGAAGCAGTTAAGGTAGTACTTAGGATTACCCGTTTGCTTCCAAATCTGCTTAAAGATTTTTAAGCACAATAAATTTAGTTTTGATTTTAGAATAACCACAATATGGATAATCTCTAAAACAGAAAATAAAAAGTAGCACTCCTAATTTTTAATTTTAAGTTTACCCTTTAACTTAAACCGGATTCCAGACGCAGCTATAAGGAAAAAGACGATTTGACTTTGTCAACGTGAAAAACCGAGATTCCAACTTTAATTCTTTTTTTTAATTAATTTTTTGTTCTCCAGACAGTCAAAATTGTTATGCCAGACATTAACAGACAGCTCAGACAAAACACAAACTTTTCCTTCACCTGTCTTAGTATTATAAGGCCCTAAGTCGCCCCCAGACCCAGCCTGGTCACTCTAAATTCCCCGAACCCAGAGCCACCAAGTTCCAAACTTGGAGTAAGTCTACCACTCTCTGACACAAGGCCTCCGCCTGTATGGAAGCTCAGGGTCCGGCACGTCTGCCGACGTTACTGTCAATTCAGTAGGTAGCGAGGAGACTGTCGCGCGCAGCTTATTTCATCCGTTTCTTTCCTCAAAACTCACCCAAAAGAACAGCGAGGTGTTTCTGTAGCCACCGAGTTCGCTAGACCCCAATCAGTGAGGGGACTCTCCCAGTCCTCCGGACGTCCAGGCCCTCTTCTCGACCTTCTCTTAATGGGGGAGTACGAGGTTTGTTGTGCGCTCTCTAGTCACCGTCAGTCCAGAGGAAAACGGAAGATCCGCTCACAGATGGAGTCCCTTCGTGGTCGCCAAATTGTGGTGGCAAAAATTGTTGTTCATTCAAAAAGGGTGTTCAAAAATGAATGTCAGCACACACTCAGCTGTCTTTCTGGAGTTTTAATGAAAATAATAATAATAATAATAATAATAATAATAATAATAATAATAATAATTTCAATAGCGCTTTTCACCTGAAACGACAGATCTCAGAGCGCTTTACAAAGAAGACTAAAAACAAGACTAAGAAACTAAGACAAAACCTAGCTACTAAATAAGATAAAAAGTTGTGGGCAGCAAAAAGATAAAAAAATGAGTAAAAAAATATTTGAATAAAAGGGGTCAAGGGAAGAGTTCAGGGGAAAGCCTGCTTATAGAAGAGTGTTTTAAGGCCCGTTTTAAAGGACTCCACAGAAGGTGCATTCCTGAGGTAGTCAGGTAGAGAGTTCCATAGGCGTGGGGCGGAGGCAGAAAAGGAACGGTGTCCCATCGTCATGAGCCGTGGAGAGGGGACATGAAGGAGAGTGGCATGGCTGGAGAGAAGGGTGCGTGCCGGTTTATGGATAGTGATTAGATCACTTAGGTAGCTGGGGCTTTTTTGATGGATGGCCTTGAAGGTCAGGAGGAGGACCTTGAACTGGATCCTGTAGTGGACCGGGAGCCAGTGGAGTTCGGCCAGAACAGGGGTTATGTGTGCTGACTTTTTGGTACCGGTGAGCAATCTTGCAGCGCTGTTCTGAACCAGTTGGAGGCAGTGGATGGATTTTGCAGGTAGACCGGAGAGAAGTGCATTGCCATAGTCAATGCCTGAAAAGATGAAGGCGTTTACCAGTTTTTTAAGTCGTCTTTGGAGAGGGATGGCTTCAGTCGGGCTATATTTTTAAGGTGGAAGTAGGAGATCTTGCAGATGTGTTTTATGTGAGGTTGGAATGATAGGGAAGAGTCAAGCTTAACTCCAAGGTTGGTAACAACAGGGGAGAAGGAGATAGGCTGACCATCTAGGGAGAGTGCAGCAGTGCTAGCATTGGCGAGTTGGTGGGAGGTACTGATCATGATGGCCTCCGTCTTGCTGCTGTTGAGTCGGAGGAAGTTGTTATTCATCCAGCAGCGGATGTCCTCCAGGCAGGTGTTGAGGGAGGAGACTGTTTTAGAGGGATTTGGATGGATTTTGATATAGACCTGAGTGTCATCAGCGTAACGGTGGAAGTTGATTTTGTGTTGTCTGATGATTGTTAGGTTCCTAAATCAACATACATAAATTAATAACTTAGGAAAGACACAGAGGCTGTGGAATGATTTTCAAGGCACTTCTGCAGAAGTCTGGGCGAGAAAGCTGAGTAGTGCAGGGCAACGTGGCCCTCATCTGAGAACTGGTCAGCTCTTCTCCCAAAATCCTCTGTGCAGCCTGGCGCTTTTATTTGAATAACCGGTGACAGGAATGACCATATTTGGTAAACAGACTGTCAGTGTATAGATAATGGACAATGAACAGATGGAGAACAGACATGGTATCAGATGATGGTTAAAAAGGTCACACCTATGACTTTTCAGTTAATAAGCAACTTATCTTGTGGTGTGCAGAGCAACAGACATCCTTTTAAAGAACTCAAATGGTCAAGGGGGTTTTGTTGTCATCAGATGGTCAACTAACCCTTAGCTAACTTTTAAAGACAATGGAACAGTTGTCAGTCGACCCCCCTGACAAAACTCAGGAAGTGGCCTGTGATCTGCATGTGATAGCATGTGGAAACAGTCAGTTCTCCAAAGCTGACTTGATTCTGATGGTTTGGTAATGACAACTTAATTCAAAACTTTGATTAATCTCACATGATGTAGCCAGGTGGGAGCAGATATATCAAAAAAAGGATGGGGCCCAACACTGACCCCTGTGGCACACCACATGTCACCTCAGTGTCGTCAGACCTGGCACCTCCCAGGGAGACATGGTAGTAGCGGTTGGTCAGGTAGGAGGTGAACCACTTCAGTGCTGTGTCTGTGACCATGGTGTAGGTTTTAAGGCGCTGGAGGAGGATTTTATGGTCCACAGTATCAAAAGCAGCGCTCAGGTCTAGAAGCACTAGGATGCTGGGAGATTCAGAGTCCGCTGCCATGAGTAGGTCGTTGGTGACCTTCACCAAGGCAGTTTCTGTGCTGTGAGCTAGCCTGAAAGCAGACTTGAGGGCTTCGTAGAGGTTATTATGTGCTAGGTGGGACTGGAGTTGACAGGCTACAACTTTCTTGAGAACTTTTGAGATAAATGGGAGGTTTGAGATTGGTCTGTAATTTGACAGAACTTCTCGGCCGAGGTTTGGTTTCTTTAAGAGTGGGGTGACCGCTGCTGTTTTCAAAAGGGCAGGCATTTCTCCACTCTGCAGGGATTTATTGATAAGAGTAGTGAGAAATTGGGCGAGAAATTGGTGAGCAGACTTTAAGCAAGGGAGTGGGTATAGGGTCAAGGGAGCAGCTGGTGGGCTTGGATTTGGTGATGATGTCCAGGAGTGCAGCTGGTGTGACCTCCGTGAAGCTGGACAGGGTGGAGCCACTGGTGGGCAGAGGGCAGATGGCTGGGATCCCACAAGGTGTTATGTTGGCTTTGATTTCATCCACCTTGGTCTTAAAGAAGACAGCAAAACGGTTGCACAGCTCTGGAGAGGCAGCTGAAGGGACTGAGTTGGTGGGGGTGAGAAGGCGGTTGACAGTGAGGAATAAGGTTCTGGGATTATCTTCACCATTGCTGATTAAAGTTGAATAGTATTTTGAGCGAGCGACTTTAAGGGCAGCGGCGTAGGCAGTTTTGTGATCTTTGTAGGCCAGTAGATGGACAGTGAGGCCATTTTTCTTCCATAGCCTCTCCAGCTGGCGGCCCTTGGTTTTCATAAGGCGCAGCTCATCATTAAACCAGGGAGAGTGACGCTGGACGGTGGTTTTCTTAACCTGTTCAGGAGCATGGAAGTTGAGAGAGGAAGACAGAGTGGCGTTGTACAGATCCATCATCTCAATAGAGGATGAGGAGCTGAAGTCGGTTGAGAGGGTGGGCATTATGGAGTCCAGGAAAAGAGGGGTGTCCAGATTGGCGCAATCTGGCAACCTGATCTCACAAAAATCCGTGAAATGCCCACGACCTCTCACCACTATTTTCCGTGGTATATACACGGAAAATGGTATAATTCCGTGTGAGCACCACGGATATTGTACCATGCAAAGTCAATGGGATCCGTTGTCATGATATATACACGGATTATGACATTATTATTATTATTTACAGTATATATTATTCTTTATTATAGTGGCTAAGTTATACGTTTTTGATGCGCAAGGTACTGTTTGTTACTGTCAGTTTGTAAAAGCATGTTTTAACGCTGTTTTAGCAGTGTTTTATTGAGGTTTTAATGGGAGCACCACGGATATAGTACTATGCGAAGTCAATGGGATCCGTGGTCGTGATATATACACGGATTATGACATTATTATTATTTATATATTATTCTTTGTTATAGTGGCTAAATTATGAGTTTTTGTCGCGCAAGGTACTGTTTGTTACTGTCAGTTTGTAAAAGCATGTTTTTAACGCTGTTTTAGCAGTGTTTTATTGAGGTTTTAATGGGAGCACCACGGATATTGTATAATGCGAATCAATGGATACCATTGTCGTGATATATACCCGGATTATGACATCATTATTATTGATATATTATTCTTTATTATAGTGGCTAAATTATGAGTTTTTGTCGCGCAAGGTACTGTTTGTTACTGTCAGTTTGTAAAAGCGTGTTTTTAACGCTGTTTTAGCAGTGTTTTATTGAGGTTTTAATGGGGGCACCACGGATATAGTACTATGCGAAGTCAATGGGATCCGTCACCGATTTGACTGCTGTCATACTATTGAATGAAGGACAAAACTTTCTATGGCTAACCCCATGTTATTAATGCTTGCTATGGAGCTCACACCTCATTATCACCCCTTTCTATGGCTAACCCCATGTTATTAATGCTCAGTAGGCACAGAAGTTTTGTTATGAAGCTCACACCTCACCTCCCTTTTTCATGTATTTAGCTAGAATTTTAAAACCTGAACAATAGAATTCAACGTAAAATGCCGGATCTTGTCCATTAAAAACAATACTTTTTGGAACATAGTGTAACGACCACAGATAAGATAAGGCCTTGCCCGCCAGGGCAACACATCAGCATTTGGCCGACTGGTTAGTGCAGTTGACTGTCGTCTGGGAGACTGTGGTTCGAGACACGCTCTGGGCACGACTTGTTCGCCACAGTATTTTCCTCATTGTGTTATGGTTTTCTTTTAATATCTTTAACATTTCTAAACACAAAAACACGAAAGTTTCCTTGATAATTCAATCATACAATAGGTTCATGTTAAGGACGTCCGTTTTAATTAGTTCTCCTTCGATTATGACATGTTATGTATGCTCAGTAGGCACAGGAGGTTTGTTATGTATTGTTATAGGTTTGCCTATGAGGCCTATTTCGTGTCCATTTTTGCACAGTTCACTAACGCTTTGAGCTAGGAGGCTGAAATTCTAGACTCTGTATCAGGAGGTGACTCTCATCCACTGTGCCGAGTTTCAGATCTGTGTGACCTTCGGAAGTGTCAAAGGTCACTGCGTGTGTTGCTTTTCGGGCCTGCAAAGCCTATTTCATGTCTTTTTTTTGCATATTTCCCTAACGCTTTGAGCTACGAGACTGAAATTCTAGACTCTGTATCAAGAGGTGACTCTCATCCACTGTGCCGAGGTCCAGACCCGTATGACGCGACAAAAACTCATAATTTAGCCACTATAACAAAGAATAATATATAAATAATAATAATGTCATAATCCGTGTATATATCACGACAACGGATCCCATTGACTTTTCATGGTACAATATCCGTGGTGCTCACACGGAATTATACCATTTTCCGTGTATATACCACGGAAAATAGTGGTGAGAGGTAGTGGGCATTTCACGGATTTTTGTGAGATCAGGTTGGATTGCGCGGTTTGCAAAGTTTAAAGATCCTCTCTGTGGGGGTGGGATTGGTGGATGGAACTTCCAGAGACAGTGAGACAGCCTTGTGGTCGGAGGCTCCAAATTCAAAAATATTAAGTTTGGAAGCTGGTACATCACCGGTGATGATGAGGTCTAGGGTGTGGCCACATTTGTGGGTGGAGCCCTTGACATGTTGTATAAGGTTTAGTGAGTCCAGGTGGGACAGAAACGCTGTGGCTGAGGAGCAGTTGGGGTTATCTACATGTATGTTGAAATCACCCAGTATTACAATGAGAGTGGGGCAGACTGAGGTAAGGAGGTTAAAGAATACTGGCAAAAAAGACGACGTAACGGTGGGTTTTGGGGGCCGATAAATGAGAATGAATGTAAGAGGTTTGGGTGAGAAACATTTAAAGGCAAGACACTCAAAGGACTGGGTCTCAGGAACAGTCAGTGGTTGAAGGAGTAGTGTGTCCTTGTGTGGGACAGCGATGCCACCCCCAATTCCGTGTGCACGAGCCTTTTCAATGTAAGTATATCCTGGTGGAGAAGCCTCATTTAGATGGAAAAAATCACCTTCTTTATGCCAGGTTTCATTTAGAAAAATCATGTCAGTTGCATCATCAGTGATGAAGTCGTGTATCAGAGTAGCCTTATTTGATAAGGACTGGGTGTTAAAAAGTACAATTTGTGCGCTTTTTGCTGTAGTGGAAACAGGGGCATCCCTAATGTTACACGGGAATCCTTGGTTACAGCTGTGAGACGGACCGTGCGCACGCACTCAGAGCTTTGGTGATGACGTCGTGCCGCGGGTCGCTGATTGGTCCACAGGGAGGGAATGGAATTACCGGAGTAAACAAACTTTCCTACCTCTGTGGATATATCTGGGCCGACGGAGTGGTCCAAGTTGCTTGATGACAGGAATATAATGTCCAGGGATGACTGTGGAGTTGATTCGGAGGAGATTTGGAATAGAATAGCTAAGCACCATAGAGTCTAAGAATAGATGTTGCTTAGCTCAAATAGCCGCTAGCCAAACAGTACCAATCGGCAGCAAGCTGGCCGGTTGCCTAACGTCGTCAGCAAGTGGTCTCGAGCAGGGGACCCAGTGACAGAGAGCAATCAGGCAGAGGAGAGCAATCAGAACCATGCCGAGCTGTTTATGGATTCGGTGGATGGATCCAGAGAGAGCGCAGTCCTTGGAGAGGAAAACTGACAGCTGGTGGAAGCCAGGAGCAGGTACGTGGCGCTCAGGTGATGGTGGATGATCACAGGATCAGAAGCAAAAATGAGTTAAAAACTCTAGGTTCTGGACGTAAACAACTAGAACTGTTCAAACTAGCAAAAAGGCTGACTAAAGCAGCGCAAAATGGGCCAGAAAGTCAGTTCAGAATCACAAAATCACAGGAGGAGAAGCGGCGAACAAACAACGCCAGCGTCCTCTCCAATCCCGGAAGCCAAAAGAGAAACATTCAATGAATGGAGAGTCACACAGTGCCGATCTGAACAGCCGCTCAGTCAGCCAGTAATGCCCTAGCAATGGTTAAGCACACGCTATCTTATAATGGCCAGGCTGGGAACAACTAAACAAAATATCACCCTGGCAACGAATGTCAGGCTCTGTGTCAAAGGAGCATGACCTTGCCATTGGAATGTTCACTTGAAAACAGGATTTGTGCATTAGTGTTAAAGCATACAAGGCAAAAAACATTGTTTTACCAAAATTTCCCATTACATTAGCACCCGCTAGGCTCGGGGGAACTAGATCCTTATAATTGAGTTAAAGTGGGCATGATTCAATGAACTATCAGACTTGTTTTTTTTTTATTTACCTTGTCTGCACACATATGCAGCACGGTGGGGGGCAGCACGGTGGCTTAGTGGTTAGCACTGTTGCCTCACAGCAAGAAGGTCCCCGGTTCGATTCCCAGTTTGCATGTTCTCCCGCGCTTGCATTCAGATTCAGATTCAGCTTTATTTGTCCTTTGCAAGGAAACTTGTTTTCACCCCCGTACGCCACACACAACCTCAAGATACATAAATACATACATTACATCACCCACCCATACACATTAAACAGGAACAACACATTAAACAGGAACACATTTAGCGACGCAATCTATTTAGTTCTGTTATAGCAGAGGGGACGAAGCTTCGGCTGAACTTGACCCTCTTCCAGGTCAGGGACCTGTACCGGCGGCCAGATGGAAGCAGCACAAAGTACGGGTTTAGGGGGTGACTGGGGTCCTGGGTGATGGTGAGTGCTCTGCGTGTTATGGCTATGGTGTTGAGGTCAGAGAGGATGGGGGTGGGGAGGCCAATGATTTTGGCAGCTCTGTGAGTGATTTGTGTCAGTCTTTTTGTGTTGGGGGATGACAACATGTTGAAGAAACAGGAGGAGCAGTAGAGGAGGATGGGCTGAATTATGCTCTTGTACAGTAACAGTAGGAGGTGGGGGGCCACTGAGAGGGCTCTCAGTTTTCTGATGGCAGGGTTGCATGGGTTCTCTCCGGGTACTCCAGCTTCCTCCCACAGTCCAAAAACATGCATATTAGGTTAATTGGTATTTCTAAATTGCCCGTAGGTGTGAGTGTGAGCATGGTTTGTGTGTTTATATGTGGCCCTGTGATGGACTGGTGACCTGTCCAGGGTGTAACCCCTGCCTCTCACCTGAAATGAGCTGGGATAGGCTCCAGCAAACCCCCGTGACCCCGCAAGGGATAAAGCGGGTATAGATAATGGATGGATGGATGGATGGATGCACACATATTAATGATTGATACCATGACGGTAGAAACCATCCATACGGTAGAAACCATAACCAATTATCTATATTTAATATATATACGCATACATATGCATACACATACATAAATATACACATACAAACCCAGTGATTTTTTTTTTTTTTTGGGGGGGGGGGGGGTGACGACATCCACTGCCAATCCAGGAAGCAGGAACACACGGAGACACACGTCAAGCACTGGAAATCTGCAACAGAAAACCACAAACAAAACACGAAACCGGCACGGAGCCAACCAAAACACGAACAGCAATCGACCTAAATTTTGAGATCTGATCGCAGTCTGAGCTAAGCTACCGCTACAGCTACCTAACCCCAAAAACTACAGAGCAAGCATGCAGGTGAACAAGCCAGTGTGTATGTCTATGTGTGTGTATGTGTGTATGTATATGATCATGCGTGTGTGTGTGTGTGTGTGTGTGTGTGTGTGTGTGTGTGTGTGTGTGTGTGTGTGTGTGTGTGTGTGTGTATGAACTATCAGACTTGTTTGAGGAATCCGCCCACTTCAGAAAACATATTTAGTTATTTTTCTACAGTTTATGGGGGTAATGTGCCAAACTCCGACATTTTATTGCTGGTGCTCTTCTCCACAAAGTCTTAGAGAACGACTGTGGAACTGTTCTAGACTAAGAATGGACTACAGATACCCGGGTTCAGGATCCATTGAAGTCTCCTGATGCTAACTGCTAACTGAACTAAATTGTGACTCCTTTCAAAGAAAATTGAATTACCTCGCTCGTTTTCATCACAGCTTAAATTATTTGACGTATAGACATCACTAATGAGAACCAATGTTCTATCTTTGTCAATTTTAATTATTTAATCTTACTCGTAAACAACCAACCAATTCACAGCTGTTGTCATGACAAACGCCCTTAGAGAAAGTGACCATGTTTGATAAAAGTTCAATTAAATGTAATTTATTACCAGTTAAATTCCTTTCATCATAATTGTATTCAGGTTTTTTTCAAGGTAATACTGTAAAGTTTTCCTCTCATAAAACTGCACAAGTGTGGACTAACTGACATCAGAGAACTGCAGTTAGACCCATACTTCTTTGCTTTGAGCCCTGGAGGACAATATTGATGTGCGAAGGGTACATGGGAACAAGGAGTGTATCATAAATCCTGACCCGAGGCTCCTCATGCGTCTCTCTGCAGGTGCAGACATTAACACACAGGCGGCTGATGGAGCCACGGCTCTATATGAAGCAGCTAAAAATGGACACGAGGGAGTTGTGGAGCTGCTCCTGTCTCAGAGCGCTGACGCCAACAAGCCTGGTAGGACAGGACTATTACCACTTCATATCGCTGCTAAGAGAGGAAGTGACACGTAGGTACACAGTTCATGATGAGGTGTAAACTAACATGCTCGTACTGACTCCTCGTACACATCCAGATGTTCATGTAACAAAACTGTTTGAAAGTATAAGAAATTGTGGTTGATGTGGAGTGAAATAAACAGGGACACTGAGATGATGAACGCAAGCGAGGATCAGATCCAACTTCATTGCAACGAAAGTTAGTTCAGTTATCAGATTCAACACTAGATAGAGACTGGTGTCATCTGCATACGACAAAATAGCAGTGCCATATTTCACTGCAGAACTTGTCTGTGCTTTCACTAAAATCATAGAAAATCAAATCAAGTCCAGTCAAGTCATATCAAGTCAAATCAAATCAAATCGTGTCCGGGTCGAGTCCAGTCTGTTTTATGTAAAGCCAGCCAGCAGAAGCATAAGGAACTTCTGCAGGGCCAGGACAAGACCCTGCTGTCAGTAAAGCCGGGCATACACTGTGCGATTATCGGCTCATTTTGAGCCGATTTTCCAGTCGTGCGACTATTTTTTGGATCGGGCCGGATTTCGACCCAATCGTTGGTCGTGCCTCCTGCAGTATACATGGGTAACGACGAGAGATTAACACCTCACGACGAGCTCCCGATCACAAATAGTGTGCTCGCAAGAAAATCAAACGTATTTGAAATCCTGGTCGCTCCTCGTGAAGGTATCGCACAGTTCAAGCAGCTATGACTCGACTGGCCTCATCCTTTCGCAGAGAGCATGCGCAATCTCTGATGTCACGTCAAAAACTATTACTTGTAATTTAAAGTGCTGCAAATTCACATTACAAATCATGTTTTAATAGCAGAAAAAAAGACTGCATTTCCCACGTCTGCCCAGCCAATTCCTTGTCCAATCACAGCGTTTCACAGCATTTATCGCCACACAGAATGGCACCATTCATGGTTCCGCGTTACACCAACGCAGAGCCTACGGCGTAGGGTACGCGGCGACCCGCGCGTACGGTTTCGGCTGTCGATTTAGCGCGGAACCATAAATCAGCCTTTAGTGTGCGCTTTGTGCGTTGTTCTGAACACTTTTCTGTTGTGCTCATTTTGCTGGGACACCCGGTCCCTCCCCCGAGACACAACTTTTGCGGTATGCGTTCATCATTGTGTCTAAAAATGATGCGCAGTGACCACCCAATCAGAAACGGTACAGATATTTGTGATTTTTTTTTAGATATATAAAAAAATAAAATTATTAAAAAATAAAGGATCCCCATAACCTTTGATTGGGTGGGCAGGACGCACGTTTGGGTGTGGGCACAGCCCACCCCTGCCCCCCCTAAAACCGGCCTCGAGTTCCAGTACACAGAAGTCCGACGTGAAGATTATGATCGTATAGTGTGAGCAGACGTGAGGATTATGATCGTATAGTGTGAGCAGACGGGTCGCATCCGAGCATCAGGTCGTACAGTGTGAGACCATAAATCAGGAGCTGTGAGCCTTTGAACTCAGCGATCTAGTCGTGCAGTGTGAGATGGGGCTGAATCAAACGATTTAAAATATTGCACAGTATATGCCCAGCTTTAGGTGTTTCATCTTGATCACCAGGGGTCTTCAACCCTGGTCCCCGTGGCCCCCTGTCCTGCATGTTTTAGATGTTGCCCTGCATCATCACACCTGATTCTAATTAATAGTCATCATCATCTGGTCATCCAGCTCTGCACAAGTCTGTTAATGACACAGTCATTTGTGGACCAGGGCTGAGGACCCCTGATCTAGACAAACTGCTACATGTTGAATGTGTGAAGACTAAAAGAGAAAGTTATAGCTTTGTTTTAGTGTAAATCAATGGAGATTTAGTGTGTTTTCATGCAAGAATATAGTTCCTCTACCTGCGCCATGGTTAGATTATCAAGATAGAGTCTATTTGCTGCTCATGATTCAAGCTCCATTCTCCCTCTTCCTGTGCCAGACAGGATTAGCCACGATAGCGTTCCACTGGTTCTTCTCTATTGAGTTTTGACCCTTAGAAGGCCCCTGCTGTCAGTTAAACCTGGTGTTAATCTGACCTCCTGTGTATTCAATTCAATTCAATTCAATTCAATTCAATTCAATTCAATTCAGTTTTATTTATATAGCATCTAATACAACAGATGTTATCTCTAGACGCTTTCCAGAGATCCAGAACATGAACATAAACATAAACATAAACATAAACCCCCAAACAATTATTACATAAACAATGGCAGGTAAAAACTCCCATAGTGGGAGAAAAGCCTTAAGCCAAACAGTGGCAAGAAAAACTCCCCTTTAGGAGGGAAGAAACCTTGAGCAGGACCAGGCTCATAAGGGGGGACCCTCCTGCCGAAGGCCAGACTGGGGGAGTCGGGGACGTCAGCAGCACACAGCAGTCAGGTGGAAGCAGCAGCGGGATGAACAGAGAGGGGGGGGGGGGGCACAGGCAGTCGGAAGCAGCAACAGCAGACATTTCTTGTAGGCAGCTGGAAGCAGCAACGGGATGACCAGGGATGGGGGGGGCAGGAACACAGGCCCCCGAGGCTCCAGCCTGCAAACATGCACAAAAGAGAAAAAAAAAGGGGGGCCGGCACAAGAAACTACAGGAACGATGGACAAAAATGATAGCTAGGCAGGGAAACGGAGAGGAGAAGAAGGGTGAGAGGCACCGCCCAGGGGATCATGTCGGTGCCCCCCTGTGGCATAAGCCTATAGCAGCATATCTACCATGAAGCTCTATTTGAGACTAACTATTATAGTCTTGTTCTATAGCTGCAACTATGACTACTGACTCTAACACACTAGAGTTTACACTACCTAGAGATTTACCAACACCAGCTAGAGGTTTACTAAACACTAACTATAGGCTTTACTAAACAGAAAGGTTTTAAGTTTAGTTTTAAAGGTGGAGGTGGTGTCAGCCTCCTTAACCCAGATTGGAAGTTGGTTCCAAAGTAATGGTGCCTGATATTGGTACCTGTGTTTCTGACTGATAAGCTGTGATATGACCTTCAGCCAAAAACACCTGTCAGTCTCTTGAGTCCATGTAAGTCCCACGCAGACAGTCCAAGTAAGGCTCAGAGAACACAACAGAGAGGTGTTTCGGCTCACGTGTTGTGTTTGGTTTCCCAAACACCGTGCTGTGCCAGTTTTATCAACAGAGGTTTGGAAAACCGAGGTCACGTCTTCACCTGCCAACGTAATGCACTGCATCCGCCCTGTCCTGCTTCTCCTGCTGCTCCCTGGGGAGGGTGAACCCCTGCTGCTGCTACTTTGGGTGGAGCTTCATTGAATGGGCCTTAGGGTTAGACATAATAAAGCAGATAAGAAGCTCTCAGCAATACCACTCAGTATTTTTGAGAACATTTTCTGCAAACGTCACCCGTCAAGAACTGTTCAGTCAGATCCGTCTCCTGTTTCCAGAATCGTCTCTATGCTGATCCCGGTGACCGGTAAGACCAGAGTCAACCGAAGTGGAATCAGCCCACTGCACCTGGCAGCAGAGAATAACCATGACGACACTCTGGAGCTGCTAATTGAGGCGGGCTTTAATGTCAACGCTCAGTTATCCGAAGAACGAACAAAGCTGTACGAGGACCGCCGCAGCACCGCCCTCTACTTCTCCATCATCAATAACAATATCTACGCAGTGGGCATGCTGCTCAGCGCCGGGGCGGACCCAAACCTGGACGTGTTCAAGCCGCTGATGGTTGCTGCCAGGCAGGGCTGCATTGAGACCGTGACTTTGTTGGTGGAGCATGGCGCCGACATCAACGCTGGCATCCCGACCCACCCCAGCACCTTCCCTGCCGTCTACATGTTCTCCATGAAGTACCTTCCCATGTTCAAGTACCTGCTGGACCAAGGCGGGAACGCCCTCTCCTGCTTTGACTGTGAGTTCGGCAGCCGGACTCATCCGCCACTCACAACCTCCCAATCACAGAGGAGTGACCGGCGGGGTGAAGACGCGGTACTGGAGCCTCACCTGAGGAGAGGCGTTCAGGTGACGACGTTTCTCATAGCCTTGTCATCTTTAACGTAATTTCTTTTGAAATCCTGGTTAGTCCCCCTGTTTAGAACGTTGTTTTGTAACGTAAATGTATGAAAATCGTCTGGTCGTAGGCAGTGGCGCCACCAGGGGGGGATCATAAGGGGGGACCCTCCTGCCGGAGGCCAGACTGGGGTGCGTTATGCGATTCATCCCAAATCATTTGGGCCAAATGCATAGCAGTAGGCGTTTCTTTAAGTATTTCTGAGCCTGTATACTACAACAGTATAATAAAATCCTGTAATGATGGCTTTTAGTTTTGGTGTCCACCCCAAGAATTTAAGTGGCCCCATCTGGCCACCCCTATGAAAAATCTTTGGAGGTGCCCCTGGTCGTAGGCGGTATTCTGTTGTTCCTTGGTGTTTGATTACTCCTCACACCCAGTGTGATCAGATTGTGTTAAACGAGAAGGTGGGGGACTTCTGCACATTTCTGATATTGCTGCTGTGTCTGTGCTGTAACTCAATAACTAAATTTCATTTGTTTATTGACAGTTCTGTGAGGTGATCTCCATTCCCAGTATCTGTCGGTGGGCGGGGCCAATCATTGACGTCCTGTTGGACTATGTTGGTCATGTGACTCTCTGCTCCAGACTGATGGAACACCTGGACAGCTTCCCTGATTGGAGCTGCATCAAGGAGAAAGCAAGTGAGTCGATGGGTGACGGTGGACTGACGGCGATCCAGCAGCGAACAGACGTCCGTCTCGCTTGTGTGCGGTCTTAACAGTCCTTGTCCTTTGCAGCTCCACCGAGGCCACTGCTGCAGCTCTGCAGGCTACAGGTTGTGCAGCTGGTTGGAAGTCGACGTGTGAAGAGATTACCGCTGCCTATAGGTCTGATCCGCTTCCTGCAACACCAGGAGGCGTGTCTGGACGACTGATGGTGCCCCTCCAGGCCAACTAGTGGACCGATCTGTTCCCTGATGGACCTGCAGAGAGAGTCCGGAGAACCACAGATCAGCCTGTGATCTGTGGTTAGTGATGATGTGTGGATGTTATATTTTGCACTGTTTAGCCCGGTGTGAAACCCCTCTGATACCTCCAGAGGTCACATGACCTCTTCAACACCGTTTGTTGTGTCGTTAACTGCTGTGGTTTAACCTGCAGATGAAGGTTGGGTTGATCCCAGCTGCTGAGTCCTCAGAAAATGACCCCTGGAAGTAACTTTTGCTGCTCGTTAGCTTTAAGTTTTAACAAAAGTCGGAGTCATTTCTTTAAAGTTATTCTATGCAACTTCTGAGAGCTAGCAAGATTTGAAAGTGGCGCTTCCTCTAAGCCCCGCCCCCCCCGCCCCCACCCACGAGCGCTCCGTCCAAAGCCACGCCCCCACAAACACGAACGCGCATACGATTATTAAACATTTTGGACAGCACATTTACAGCAAAACTACCCCATGTCTCATTCACCTGTAAGCGAAGCCGGTTTTAGGGGGGGCAGGGGGGGGCTGTGCCCACCCAAACGTGCATCCTGCCCACCGGCGCCTCCATCCCGGAGAGCGCCGGTGCGGGTGGCGGAGCGCTGCGGTGCCGTGCAGTCTCTAGAGCCACGGCTACGCCGTAGCCTACGGCGTACCCTACGGCGAGGGGGGGGGGGCTGGAAGCGAGTGCGCGCATGGGACAGGGCGGGGGGGCGTGGTTTAAAATGAAGGCATCTGATTGGTTCTTTCCCTTCCTGGACCTGGACCAATCCGTATCATTCGGACCGAATGGGCGGGGCTTAGAGGTGCCTCTTTCAAAATTCTTGCTAGCTCTTCCAGATCAGGGAGAATACCTTTAACTCAGCAGGACGTCGACGTTGATCTAAACACTACTTACTTTTAACTTCATTTAAACCCATCCGCTCAGAGTGCTGCCTCTTAAAACCAATGCGAAAACCCATATTTATAATGCTTTTTTGATTCATGCACAAAAATAATAACGCTAACAATAATACCTGCCTGGATTAGCCCTGCTGGGGGGAGACTGGCGCTGACCTGGATGTCTTCTACTGTTGGACCTGGACCTGGTAATGCAGGTCCAGGTCCAACACGTGGGGCAACCTCTGATTCTCAAAACTGACAGAAGCCCAAAATATGAAATATGCAGTCCCTCTTCTGGCCACTAGGGTCTGGCCCAGGGGAGCCCGTTTCTAACGATCTCCAGGTTATAATGTCCAATTTAGTAATTTTACAATCCGTGTTGTCAGCTGCTGCTTCAAAAGTATGTTACACACTTGCATCTGTGATGAATATGCTAAAATAAATGGTTGATAAGAGTCACAATAGAGAAAAAAACATGTTCACAAAGTGAATAAGTCATCAAAACCAGCAGGTGATGGGGAGGAGGATGACAATGGCCCCATCTGAACCCTGAGGGCTCCAACACAGGGTCAGATGGATCAATACCCCCACCGATGAGCCTTTTAGGAGAGATTAATCAGGTGATTTTCATGGAGAGCGAACAGATGATGTCACACCCTCCAGTGTCATAAACAGCTTTTATGGCAGTAGTCTGACACCTTAACAACTGGCAGCAGACGCTGATCAGGGTCATCAATCTGAGAGGTTGATGTGTTCCCATTAACGGACATAAAGATGATGTCACACCTGCGAGTCTGCAGCCACATCAAACCTGAGACAGGGAACCCAGTTCTCCCTCAGGAGGAGATTTCAGGCTCTTAAATGGAGCTTAGAAACTGGTTTTCATCATCAGCTAGATTCTGGTCTGACCGCTCTGGTGGACATCTGGAACATGCTCTGAGTCAGGTGGGTTCTGTCGGCCAAACCTTAGAACAAGGCAAATGGTTGGGGCTCTGAGCCACAAGGGGGCCCCTATTGGCCAACCCACTTTGAATAGCTACAAATTTGTGGTTCAAAGGTGAATTTGCAATGACAGTCGTCGGTCAGCGCTCCCTACCCGTCACTTTAAACAAACCTGATGAGGGCAGGTCCATCAAAATAAAGTAATCCATCTGGCAGTAATGCAGCTGGCACAGAAGCTAATGTACGGTAGCTGAGAGCAGCTCGGTCTGTCCTGATGTAAAACACCTGCATCAGCTGGTTTACCCAACTAGCAGCTGAAAATAAAATAACTGTCTTGGTCAAAACTCCTTTTTCAGCTGTCAATCAAAGTGTCAAACTTAACTGTCGAGCTAACGTTCGATTGTTATAGAATTCATTGGAAAGAAAGAAAGAAATAAAATTGAATTGAATTGAATTGAAATGTAGAAAACGTGCTGCTGAGGTGCACGGATGGAAGTAACGGTGTGTTTCAGTGGTGTTTATGTTTTATTTTGAAACTATACAGATGTGCACTATTTAAAAAAGATAATTTATTTCACATTTTTCATTAGTTTCAGATAATTTCCTAAATAAGGTAGATTGATTAGTTGGAGGGCAGCCTGGGAATTTTTGCCCAGGGCCCCAAGTGACTCTGAGTATGATGGGCAGGTTCTTGACAGGGCTTGTTGGATGGGGAGTTGTTCATGTCTTTAAACATATTTTGCAGTGAGAAGCAAAAAAGAAACCTATTACACTGAACATGATTACACAGCAAAGAATAGTTTTGATATGTGCATGCTCGATTGCCGGACATTAGTTGCCTCTTGCTGCTGCTGACTGAACTTAATAATTGCTGCTGCTCATGTTGAGAGTGGTTCTGGTTGTGTTTCAGGGGGTTCTGGTTTTGTCTGAGATGGTTCTAGTTGTGTTCGGGGAGTTTCTCGTTTTATCTGAGGTGGTTTTGGGTGTGTTCGGGGAGGTTCTGGTTTTGTCTGAGATGGTTCCGGGTGTGTTTGGGGTGGTTCTGGTTTTGTCTGAGGTGGTTCTGGTGGGGTTTGGGGTGGTTCTGGTTTTGTCTGAGGTGGTTCTGGTGGGGTTTGGGGTGGTTCTGGTTTTGTCTGAGGTGGTTCCGGATGTGTTTGGGGTGGTTCTGGTTTTGTCTGAGGTGGTTCTGGTTGTTTTTGGGGTGGTTCTGGTTTTGTCTGAGGTGGTTCCGGATGTGTTTGGGGTGGTTCCGGTTGTGTTTGGGGTGGTTCTGGTTTTGTCTGAGGTGGTTCTGGTTGTTTTTGGGGTGGTTCTGGTTTTGTCTGAAGTGTTTCTGGTGGTATGGCATTTATTCATATGCTCCCCATAGGAATGAATAGGATTTGCTTCGCCATGGTAACATTTATGGCGTTATATTTATGTCAATAAAGGAGCGAGCGATAACACATGTGCACGCGCGCATATTTCTTTGCGCGAGTGAATTATTTCGTGTCACGCGCGCGGATTTCAATAGCCGCGCGCACTTGTTTGATGTTCGCGCACATATTCAGCAACCGAGTGGAGCAGAGGGAGGTGCGAGCGAGTAAAAGACGCTGCTTTGCGCGCGCTGGATTGCTCCTGCTCTCCCTCTCTCTCCCCTGGGCTCTCACAGATGGAGTTCTGCTCGCTCGAAGCAAAGAGTTTTGACAGTTTGGGGGCGGAGACCAAGGATGACCCCCGGCCCTCTTATGATTGGTCATTTTCCAGCCCCCCCTCCCTCCCCCCACGTGGGCGCATTTTCTCTCTTCTGATGATGATGATGATGATGATGCTCAGTGGTAGCCGCGACAAATTGGAAGACGAAGAAGAAGACGGAGTGATCGGCAGAACAATGGCGACACCTGCAGATTTACACGTAAGTAATAACCTTGCTAATTAGTGACGTGGAGTGAGAATCGTTACTTACCATTCCTGTAAAATTAACCTAAAACGCCTATTCAAGGCATATCTAAAGTAAATTGAAAGCTGTTCTTGAACCATTTGGAGTACATGGATGGTTTTGGTCTCTTTTGAAAGGTAACACTGAAGTTTTTTCTCCAACTGTCAGAATCACTGTAAGTGTTACTTGTATTGAGTAATAGAGGTTTGAACACACTGAAGTAGAAGGTTTTTATTTTCGCCTGAATATTTTTTGCAGATATATGCCTGTAAATGACTGTAACTGGGACTTATTAGCTGGAAAACACGATGTCTATGGTTTCAACCGGTTTCAACTCCTAAAGCTTTGCATGTCAACAGGGTATCCTAAGAAGAGAGATGATTTCCAGGCTCATCACAAAGTTGGAGTCAGCTCTCTCAAGAGCACCTCTTGACATGGACTTCTTACTGTTCACATGTCGGCAAGAGATGTATCTGTTTGAAGCATTGTCAAGGCATGTAAATATCTCCCCAGAAATTGCACTGGCCTTACAGGAATTGTTCAGGCTAGTAATGGACCACATTGAACAGGATGATGATGTTACCCAAAACACTGTTCAGACTGTAACCTGTGATATCGGTCGGCCCAGGTACAGCATTGAGGAAGAGAGACTGATTGAGCTGTTGGAGATAAATCTCCCAGTGCACTGCATTGCAAAGTTACTGGGTGTTTCAGCCAGTACGGTCGGTCGACGAATGAGGGAATTTGGCTTATCTGCACGACAGTACTACAGTGACTTAACAGACCAGGAGCTGGATGACAAAATCCAACAAATAAAAACTGAAATGCCAGCATCAGGCTACCGCATGGTGAAAGGGAGGCTGAAGTCACTTGGAATACACATGCAGTGGAGGAGAGTTGCTGCCTCAATGCACCGAGTTGACTCACTTGGGATTCTTTCCAGACTGACTGGACTGGGCTGCATTGTACGCAGAACATACTCTGTCAGGGGGCCCCTTTCACTGTGGCATTGTGATACCAACCACAAATTGATCAGGTCTGTACTGTTGAAAAATGTGTTTAAGAAAATAAGAAATAAATACAAATATGTAGCTACTGAGAGCGGTCAAAGCACAAGTGTATTGCCATGACATTTTTTCTAAAAAAAGGTCCTGGTTGAAAGTAGTATAGTGCTTTCTTCTGTTCCCAACAGGTACAACATTGTACTGTTTGGGACAGTGGATGGCTATTCCAGGAAGGTAACGATTCATTTAATTCAATGTGTGTGGTGTAAATATGTGATCATTTCATAATGTGTACATGTGATTGACAACTAAAAGGAAACACTGCCAGGTATTGCTGTGAAATAATGATAGTATTATTCAGGAGTCTGCTCTCCAAGTATATTGGTGAGATATGCTTTTAAATTATCAAGAAGAATTTCCACGTTGCACTGACCTGAGTATGATTAAATAATAAAATATTTTAAAATATTTTGTACATTTATCAAAAATTTCTTATCATATCACAGGTGATGTGCTTGGAAGCTGCTACTAATAACCGTGCATCCACTGCATTTGCTGCCTTCAAAAGAGCTACTGAGATCCATGGCATACCTTCAAGGTAAATATTTTGTGTTAAACTGCAATGTACTGGCACAAACATGATGGATGTTTGTTGTAGGCTATTATTAGACAGAATTTCAACAAGGAATCTGGGAATGTAGGGTTAAAGGATTACTAATGTACTTTCTTATACTCTGTCATTTCTTGTGTTTACCCAGTATCACAAAATCCTAGAGTTCTGTGCATTGTTCCTCACTGACAGATTGCTACAAATTTTAATCATCTCCGTGCTTGCACCTCAGGGTAAGAGGTGATCAGGGTGTGGAGAATGTGGAAATTGCACGATACATGTTCACCACCCGTGGAACTGATCGAGGAAGTTTCCTGTCTGGAAAAAGTGTCCACAATCAAAGGTATTTTAAAAATGTTGCATTGTTTTACTAGTTTTGGGATTGGGATTTGGTCTGAGATTCTCAAGACCAATCCCTGTCCAAACCCGAGTTGGTGCTGACCGAATCAATTTGATGATCAACACTCATTATTATAATTCTTACTGACCTGACTGAGCCCCACAATAACCAGATGTGAAACATACCGCAAAATTAGATAATACTGCCATGCTTGCACTAAAGCCAAAACCAAGTTGTTTCTGACATGAAATTACAATTTTTTACATATGGCACCAAATAGACTGTGGTGCATTCACGTACCCTCAAGCAAATTGTAAAAATGGAAATCACAGCTCTAAATGAAAAAAAGAGTGAAAAAAAAATACACTGCCAAAGTAATATTTAAGCTTCGATATTGAGGTTGAAATAATGTTAATTTCTATCTTTTTTAGGATTGAACGCTTGTGGCGTGATGTCAGGACATGTGTCACATCAAAGTATTACCGGGATCTCCATAACCTTGAAACTGATCATCTTCTTAATGTTTCCTCTAGAGGTAAGGGTCATATTATTTAGGGTGGAAAACAAAAATGGTGCTAGTCCTTGTAAGATTAGTCAGTTTCAACAGGATTAAATTGGTTAACAAATGTCAGGGCTACTATAATGAACATTAATGGAATCACGGTTCATTGTAGATCTTTTAACTTTTGAATTTACAAAATGTTAGAAAAACACTAGAAAAACCATTATGGATATAATTTCAAAAGGCAACCCTGTACATAATGTAACATTTTATAGCCTGTGTTTGATGTGCACCTGTAAACATAATGATTTACTACTACCCTGTCCTCCACAGAAGATCTTTTTGCTGTGCACATGACCTTCCTTCCAAAACTGAAGGCAGACCTGGAGGCTTTTATTGAGGCCTGGAACAACCACCCTCTCAGAAGTGAAGGGAACAAAACTCCTGAACAGCTTTGGCATGTAGGAAGGATGCTCAGACCAGTTGACCAGCCGGAGAATCTTGAGGTTACATTTACCTTTTTAAATGACTGCAATTCTCCTTGATAGCAGACAGTGTACCATTAAAATTATTTTAAATTACTTTACTGCTATTTTCAGTTGAAAAGTTACAGAATTTTGTTTTAAGAACTTAACTTGGGCACAGCATTTTCAATTCAATTTGATTTATGGTGCCAAATCACAACATACATCATCTCAAGGCACTTTACATCATTATAACTTGTACTCTTGAGGATTTCCATTTTCTCCCCCATAACTTCCAGTTCACTACAACTTTGGGGATAAAATATGTAGTTTCATACAACTAAGTTTCATTTAAAAAGAATTGTTAACATATTACAAGCTGTATCTATTAAAGCCAATTTCAGTTAAAGCAATGTCCATATTGTGTTATAAGATAAAAAGACAAAAGTGTGAGATATGTATTTTTTGCTTGTTCCATTAAAGTTACATATACTTAGTCTTCTTATAAGTAAGACTTTGACCTAATGTTTTACATTTTAAATCATAATGACTGTTAATCTGTTTTTCTATTAATTCTCAACCTTCTATATCAATCAGCCAGCCTAGCACATCTTTAAAATAATTAGATTTATCAGCCATCAGATTAATAACAAAAGTAATAACATCAACAAGAAAAATTTTGGTTATCAAATTGGATAATCAGCTGATAACCAGTGAACACAGAGGGTATTGATTTGTGCCACTATTTGTATCATTTAACTTTCTCTTAAATTATAACATTACCAGAACATTAGTTTTGCGTTAGGTACTTTTAATATCCAACATTACAAAACTTTTAGTCAAGTAATTTTTGCTTATGTGACTGTCAGAAACTTTATCTTGATCTGTTCAAGTATGCTTTTGTGTTACTTTATGAAGAACTGCCACTAAAGCCAAAACAGTTAGGATAACTCATTGCATGTGTTGTTGTAGATATGGAATGAAACATGGTGGTTTACTCTGTCCTCTACAACTTTCAGGATATTCGGGAACCAGACATCGACTGGGATGTAGCCACAGACTACGGAGAAGATGTGGATGGTGTGGTAGTGGTCCCTGAACTTGACTGTTCACTGAATGATCGGCAGCTAGAGGAGATGCAGATGCTGTTACATGAGAATGGGGACACTGACTCCAGAAACCTTTACCTCCTGTGTCGGGAGTATGTGGTTGCAGCTTTGTCTATAGACTGACTGCCATGGCTTCACGTTACCATGCTGCTCTCTTACTGCTGTAACACAACAGTTTGTGAAATTCTTGCTTTCCATACCCCCTCCACCCTGGAAATCTGTTGAAAATGTATATAATTTGTATATTAACGATATGAAATTAAATGTCTTTTTGGTCTTAATCAGAATGTTTTGAGTGTCAAACTGTCAAGTGTTGTGTCCTGTCTTCGCCATAGTTGTGGGTGCACAAGTGCTGTTGTAGCCAGCAAACCAAAAATTAGCAAATTTTAAGGTTTTAGTAAAAACAGTTGTGAAACTGTGAAAGCAGTTCTGGACTTTAAATTGAATGAAGAAGACATCTAAAAAATGAGCCATGCTGAAAAACTGCAATTTCTTGCTTATTTAATAACGGAGTAAAACAGAGGCAGGTTTCAAACAATTCAAGTAAAACACACCTCAAGTAGAACACAATAAACACACACTTAACAAGGAAACATGTGCAAAAAATAAAGTAAATATCTTATGATGCATGAAGCAACTATCAGGCTATTTTAGTGCCTACTGAAATCAAATCCAAAATGGATGGCTGTGGTGAGGTTTTTTTCAAAATCCTCATAGGTTTCAATGTGTTGTGTGGGAAATGTAAGGCTGGTTGCACAAGCATTAACTGTTGGAAAGCAAATGCTATGCTCCCCGTAGTGGGTTTGACAGTCATGGGTGAAGCTGACTGAAATTTTGAACGCCTCTCTTTCTGTTTCAATCAGTGGCACATGTGCGTGTCCTGTGACCCACTGCAAGAAACTCCGCACAGTTAAAAGCTTCCCCCTGCCAGTTATTCCAGGCACAGCTGGCAGGTGACTTTCAGCGGAGGGGATGCCCTCTTCATCGTAGTTTTCTTTGCTCTCCTCCTCTTCTTCTCATAGAGATAAATACAAAGATGTAAATTAAAACATTGCCATTGGCACAGTGCCCTTCATCATAAAGAAGGAAGGTTTGCCAAACAGAAATTTTCAAGTATGCAAATTGCATAAAAAGTTCGACTTAATTCAAGAGCATAATCCTCGGAAAAGTGATAAAAATGCAAACTGAATCTAGTAGGTGAAAAACAATTGTATAATGATTGTTAAAAGAATGACAGACAAATATTATCAAAGAAAATGTTTCTATGCAGCTTGTTACCTCTGTCTTCCAGCTTTTGCAGGAAATCCTGCAGGAAGTTTATTATTTTCATCTCCCGATGCCTTCGTGTGGTGCCTTCCTCACTGAATGAGGGAGACAGAGCATTCACGAGGAAGTCTGAATCCACCTAAATGAAGGAAACATTAAATACAGAAACATGATAAATCCTAAAAGGTAAGAATTACACATGCTCCACTCACAAGTGCAATAAGGTTTGAAGATCACATCTTTAAAAATGTAAATGTAAGAGATAACTTATAGATAACCTTAACATCAGTTAACTGATTATTCCGCAGTCTTTGGCTCTTGTTGCTATGCTATAGCTTCTCTAGCAATGGAGCATCTTTTATTGGCCGTTTCTTACCAGAAAAATAGTACAGGAGATAAGAGGGGGACATGAAATTAAGGGTCTGACATATGCGAGGACAGATGTTTAATTGTTAGAATAGTGTAACATAACACATGCATGTTTCTTTGTAGAGCAAAACTTGTTGGTATGGTGACCCCATCATGAGGAGAGCATGAAATTGTTGGTTTCGTGTCCCGCTCATATCTCCTGTACTATTTTTTCGGTAAGAAACAGGTGATAACTCAGAGCAGGAGATTAGCACCTTTGCATCAACTATACTACTGGCTTGTATTTTATACAACTTCATGTCCAAAAATCCAAACCATCCCTTTAAGAAAAACAGATAACAGTAAGACAAAAAATCACATGTTTACCAATTTAATTCAAGCAATCTTAATTAATGTTACTGACCTCCTGTATGAAGCCAGGAACAAACAGTTGCTGGCACATCTGGGCATGGTGCCCTAAGACCTCATGTAGTCCATAAAGCTGCAACCCCTCACGTAGCTGGTTGAGGATTGGGATGAGCCTCACCAGTCCATGCAAAGTAACAGCACTAATAGCGAGGAAAAAAATGTAGTATTGATTCAGAGTGAAAATTTTAACACCAAGTCATTTTGAGACAAATATTTAAATGTTGTGCCAAACATACTCTGTGATTGCCTTTTTCTGGTCAACATTAATTAACCCAATGTAGCCACATGCCACAACTGTGTCAGTCATTTGCAGCAGTGCTTCTTCATCTGCTTCCTCAATCTGGAGCACATAATAAACCATGTTTCTGACAAAGGAAAGAAACATTTTTCTGATAATTCTAACATAACATGAGAAAAGTTGTACTAAATAAAACAGTGTCAAAACCTCTTTCTGCAGGTATTTGATGTCAGTAGCAGTTGCGTCATTGGGCACACCATTGTTGTCCATCTTCCCATGACACAAGAAATGGTAGCACCATTTTGTGAGAAAGTTTGGTGCAGGACCCCCTTGCACCAAACTTGTGGCAAAAATCTCTCCACATGTCCTTATTGACAATGACACAAACAGTTTTGAAAACATGAAATTACTATAATCTTGTAATATTTCTTCTCAATTTCAATACTATATTTTGTGTGTTATGACACATACTTGAATTTGTTGTCCTGGTAGTCTAAAAGACTGTATTTAGGGTTTTTCCCCTTTTCGTCTCCTTCGAAGAAATGTGCCTCAATTCCACGTATCATTTCTGTAATGATGCAAGATGTTATCTATGTTGTTAATTTATTAAATTTGAATTTCATTACTTCTTTAGGCCTTGATCAGAAAGACATACCAGTAAGAAACTCTTTGCGAAGAGCACCTTGGTCAATCCCATATTCTCCGATGAAAGAAACCACAAGGGGATTTTTTGGGGAGCCCTTTTTTTGCCTGGACCACTGTTTCATTGCCCTTTGATACATGTCCTCTCTTGTTACACTTATGTTGAATGTCTGGGACGGGTCAATTTTCTTTTCAAGTGACAACAGGAGGGCTGACACACTACAAAACCATATTGAGACAAAATTACTGAGAATTCTGGTTCATATCAGGTCACACAATAAACAAAATATTCTACAGCACACCTGTTGTAATTTTCATGGGCGCCGTCAAAGGTATTGGTTTGCCGTTCATTTGTGTCTCTGTGAAGATACAATAGCATTATCAATTTCCATAAAAGCCTAACTTGGAACCCCCCCCCCCTTAATCTTATTGGAGAGAGAGAGGGGGAAAAGAGGAATGAGGAAAGAAAGAGAAAAGGAATAAGCAGTGGAAGGGGAAGGGAATGAGATAAGATTATGAAGAGGGGGAATAGAAGTGATGAGGAGGTGGGAAAAGAAAAAGAGTAGAGGAAGAAGATTTAGGAGGAAAAAATGAAATGAAAGACATGTTAATACCCAACCAATTACAGGCCTGGAAACAAATTCATGTAATTGCAATGGGAATGTTATAGCCAGTGGAATCAATTGCTCTTACTTCTCCCCGCAGGCACTGGCATGTGTAAGGATGTCATCCTCTGTAAACAGCTCACAACACAATGGACAAGCAACCTATGAACATAAGAAACAACTTAAAGTAACTTTACACATTATACAACATTGTAGTCTGTGGTGAGTATTATGTAACATGCCACATTTAATTCTTTCAGAGATTGATAGGTTTTAAAAGCACTTCAATTGACTTGTTTACAGTAAGATTTTATAAAAAACAAACAAAAAACTGTTCAACTTTTGAACTATAACTCTAGCCTACAGATGAGGAGGTAGCAATTTCAAGGAGGGTGCCACCAAAGCAGCTTGGCACATCAGCTACCCAGGAGTAGAAAACACAGGGATACACAACAGAAAATATAAAGGATAGACAATTTACTTATAGAATAAATGCTACAATGTTATTTAAAATGAAACAAGACTTTTGACTTTGAGCTGCAGTGTACTTACCTTGTTCATTAATGCTGGTTGCACATCAGAAGACACCTGTAAAGTGTCCAAACACATCATGCATCTCTGAAACTGTGCTCCTACAGAATAAAACATTAACCATTTGATTTAGTACTGCAGTCTGCTCACCTCATGCTCCAACCATAATGCTGACTGCACATCAGTGGACACCTGTATAGAATCATTGGGTCATAGTTATATATATATATATATATATATATATATATATATATATATATATACATATATATATATATATATATATATATATATATATATATATAACTGTCTGATAATGAAATCATAATCCCCTGTCTCAACAGTATGAAATACATGACCTCCATCTTAAGTTAGGTTTGTCTCAATAGCTTACCACATCCTCAGCATCTGAGGCCATATCATCCAAGTTGATGAAATCATCAACAGATTTGTTCTATGAAAGTAAAATGAGATTTAGGAATTACACATTTTTCTAATAGCATGTTTGGTCAGCTAAAAGGGATGTTGGTAACATGCTTTCCACCATCCAATACTTGGTGTAAGTAAAGGGAATACATGTCGACAACACCAACCTACACAAGAAACAGAGAACAAAACATCAACATATTAAGTTTGTTGGGAGCAAGCCATACCTCATCACTGGCTTTAGACTGGGCACATGACTTAATGTGGAGGCTTAGGAGCTGCAGGGGCACATAGTCTTGGCAGGATACACACCGGGCTTTTGGCATGGCCTGGAACTCTGGAGCAGTATAGAGCAAGGGAGTAATGTCCAGTGTGTTCTGGATGGGCATTATGTAAAGACAGCCCTTGCCTCCCCAGGTCTTCACAAGACTGGCCCCAGTGTATCCTGCCTCTTCAGGTGACACAAGGTTGAGCCTTCGTTGACCTGAACCTCCTGTTTGGGTTTAAATATTCAACAAGTATATTTCTATTCTGCTCTGTTTAAAAAAATCATATATATTTTTAAATGACAACAACATTTTCTTCACTTTGAATAATGGTCAAGTTTTTTTTATTTATTTTACCTATGGCTTTGTGAAGCATCCAGGCCCCCTCCAGATCACTCATCTTTGGATAGGTTTCACAAAGAATGTTTGTAATCTATGGAAGAAAGAAAGATGAGGAAATAATGATCAGGGCAATGTGTACAAGGAGAACTGTATATGCTTGATGGTGGTGTTCATAGAACAAATGAAATAGCATAGGTGGCCAAGATCCACCATGATCTGTTACTATATAGTCAATGGGTAAGAGGTGTGGTTATTTTGTGCAAATTTCAATTTTTACCCTGTTTGATACTTTATTCAGTGTCATATCAGCTCCCATACCTCTTTGTGGTTGGCATCCTCCGGGATATTTACTGTCCTCCTTCCCAGCCCAGCCTGTAAAAGTGTGAGCTCCTCGGACGGTTTAGGAGTTTTTTCTGAGGGGCCTTGCATTAGAAAAAACTGGACTGGTGCATTCTTCTTGCCTGGTCTTTTTCTGGACAGTTGTGATCCAGGCCTAGCATTACATTTACCTCTATAAAGTCCTGGGAAACACCTAGAATAAAGGATGCAGAAATTCTAATTATTCCAAGACCTCAACTGAAGAGGGCTCTTCATGACATATGTGTTGTTTTTTCCTCACTTTTACAGAAATTAAAAAAAAACAATGCCAGAGTGATGTAAAATGACTGTCATCCAAATGTATTCTTGAAACAGCAACCAAACCTGGCCATGTCTCCCTGAATAGCGGCTCCTGAAGTTACTGGTGGTCCTTGGGGTGATTCTTGTATGCTGCCCCTAGCTGACCTCAGCTGTGCAGTGCTCTGTCCCTGAGCTTCATAAGAAACATAGTCAACATAAGTAGCTAAATTGCCTTGTGGTTGTATAGTGACAGGAAATCCTCCATAATGAATGCAATACACTATTGTATATTTACTGTTGTACAGATTGCATTAAACTCAGAGGACACACTGGATAACACTTTGCAGATGAAACAAACAAGAATATACAAAATGCAAGTATTCTAATCTAATATCAGATCTAATATCAGAATAGCTGGCAATTAATTAAGCAATTATAATAGCAGCTCTTAATGAGATACAGAAACAATGAACTGTCCTTTATTTGTGCTTTCAGTTGTTGTTGTTGTTGTGGTTGTTGTTGTTGTTGTTATTATTATTGTTATTACTATTATTAGGTAAGACCTATTGGATGTTTGGCTTTTTTTCTTTTTAAAGTGGGCCACCTAAAACATTTGATAGACACTGATCCAAACATTACATACTGTTGCATGCTGTGGTATTCACGGTTGTCCTCAACATAGACAACAAATTCAGGGCAGCATTGCGCAAGTCGTCCTAAAGGAACAGGGAGGAAATAATGTTACATTACTACAGACAGTCTGCACCCAAAATGAACAACTTTATGCCACCCATTTTAATGTAAAACAATAGTTCACCTCTTTACGGCCTGCCATTTTCTCAACGTTACCTGCAGGAGGATGGGGGGGGGGGTTAGTCTGATATACTAAAAAATACAGTTAGTCTGAGGACTTGTTTCTAACATATGCTGTGATTAACATATCAACACTAATGTTAATATGTTGTAATAATGGCTGACTTAGCAAAACAGTAACAATGCATCAGCCAGTTTGGTAGCTAGGGAAACTCCGGTTTTTTACACCTGCTGTGATAATTACTTACTTACTAATATCAAAGCTAGCACTAACATTGAAGGACTCCGAGCTGCACGAGATTTGTCTGTGTGAGTATATGAGCATATACACACACCGATAAATAAGGTCCAGGTGTAAAAAAAACCGGAGCTTCCCCCAACTTTCCTTATCAGAGAGCTGGCGTGAAGTGGGCGTCAACACTTGAAAGCTATCTAAAGTTAGCTGCTATAAAATACGCAACCAAATATACAACAGCATACTTACGTTACCGTCACATTAATTTTCTTTTTCCTTCCGTCTTCTTCTTCGTCTTCCAATTTGTCGCGGCTACCACTGAGCATCATCATCATCATCATCATCAGAAAAGAGAAAATGCGCCCACGTGGGGGGAGGGAGGGGGGGCTGGAAAATGACCAATCATAAGAGGGCCGGGGGTCATCCTTGGTCTCCGCCCCCAAACTGTCAAAACTCTTTGCTTCGAGCGAGCAGAACTCCATCTGTGAGAGCCCAGGGGAGAGAGAGGGAGAGCAGGAGCAATCCAGCGCGCGCAAAGCAGCGTCTTTTACTCGCTCGCACCTCCCTCTGCTCCACTCGGTTGCTGAATATGTGCGCGAACATCAAACAAGTGCGCGCGGCTATTGAAATCCGCGCGCGTGACACGAAATAATTCACTCGCGCAAAGAAATATGCGCGCGTGCACATGTGTTATCGCTCGCTCCTTTATTGACATAAATATAACGCCATAAACATCACCCATAGGAATGAATGGGACCATCTTCGCCATGTAAACTGTTCTTCCTGAATTTCTCATCAACTGTCAATCACAGCCTAATGAGGCTTTAATATGTTGTAGTTCAAAGTGTCCCGACTCTTTGAACGTTTGAATGACATATCTACAATAAAGTATGGCCGAGCAAAAGGCCTCCAAAAAATCAGCATATAAACCTGTTAGCATCAGGCACATGAGTATGCAAACATGGTAGGTTCATGTTTACATGATGTAACATTAGCATTTTAGGCTCATTTGCAATACAAATTTGCAATAGTAACAGTCCTGCAGGTGAACCGGTCCTGAAGGTGTAACTGTCCTGCAGGTGTAACAGTCCTGCAGGTGTAACAGTCCTGCAGGTGTACCAGTCCTGCAGGTGTAACAGTCCTGCAGGTGTAACAGTCCTGCAGGTGAACCGGTCCTGCAGGTGTAACAGTCCTGCCAGTGTAACAGTCCTGCAGGTGTAACAGTCCTGCATGTGTAACAGCCCTGCAGGTGTAACAGTCCTGCAGATGTAACAGTTCTGCAGATAAACTGGTCCTGCAGGTGTAACAGTCCTGCAGGTGTAACAGTCCTGCAGGTTTAACAGTCCTGCAGGTGTAACAGTCCTGCAGGTTTAACAGTCCTGCAGGTGAACCAGTCCTGCATGTGTACCAGTCCTGCAGGTGTAACAGTCCTGCAGGTGTAACAGTTCTGCAGATAAACTGGTCCTGCAGGTGTAACAGTCCTGCAGGTCAACCAGTCCTGCAGGTGCAACAGTCCTGCAGGTGTAACAGTTCTGCAGATAAACTGGTCCTGTAGGTGTAACAGTCCTGCAGGTCAACCGGTCCTGCAGGTGTAACAGTCCTGCAGGTGTAACAGTTCTGCAGATAAACTGGTCCTGCAGGTGTAACAGTCCTGCAGGTGTAACAGTTCTGCAGATAAACTGGTCCTGCAGGTGTAACAGTCCTGCAGGTGTAACAGTCGTGCAGGTGAACCGGTCCTGCAGGTGTAACGGACGTGCAGGTGTAACGGACCTGCAGGTGAACCGGTCCTGCAGGTGAACTGGTCCTACAGGTGTAACGGTCCTGCAGGTGTACCAGTCCTGCAGGTTTAACAGTCCTGCAGGTGTAACAGTCCTGCAGGTATAACAGTCCTGCAGGTGTAACAGTCCTGCAGGTATAACAGTCCTGCAGGTGTACCAGTCCTGCAGGTGTACCAGTCCTGCAGGTGAACTGGTCCTGCAGGTGTAACGGACCTGCAGGTGAACCGGTCCTGCAGGTGTAACAGTCCTCCAGGTGTAACGGTGCAGCTCTGAGGCCTAACTCTGAGACCAGCCTTGATTTTCTTACAGCTGACCGCATGGCTGAAAAAAAGGAACCTCCATATTGACTCAAAGCTCGAGCAGGCTTTGCATTTACGGCCCTTCGGTGATAAGGAATAGCACCCTCAATGGGCATGGACCCCAAACTGCAGGGGGGGCCGCAGTCGCAGCCTGGGCCCAGCTATAAAGAGCAGGCTCCCCCCTCTCTTTCTCTCTCTTCTCCTTTTCTCTTTTCCTCCTCTCTTGCTCCCAGGGTCTCTTCTACCTAGGACCTGTCCACGGTCCCATGGAGTCTGTGAGCTATGAAGAAGGCCACAGCTCCTATTTTAGCATGAAGAACTACTAGCTAATGGCCGGCCTTCTCCATGATCGTGACTGAAGAAGCGTCTGATTGCCTTGATATGGCAACCATAGTCTGCAGCGCTGCAATGAGTGACCCGCAAACGTTCCGAGCCCCAGAACGAACGAGGGACCCTTGCATGTCTCGATGTGAACGCCTTTGGACCGACCTGCAGCTGAAGGAGGCCCAGGTGTTGTGCCCATGCATTCCTCTCATCCTCACTAAGACGAGGAGAGCAGGAGAGAGAGCTGCTCTTTATCAGGATCACCTGCGGAGCGTAACCATCCAGCTGTTCACTAAGGAACGCTGACCGGCCAGACCAAACCACCTTTTTCTTCAACTACAAAGATCCACGTAAGAGGCTGTTTTGTGTCTGGGCAGAGAAACATAGTTAACACATTTAACTAGTTTAGTTTTACAATGTGACCCGGACCACTGATCCCATCACAACTGTGCTTATTGGTTTAAGTGTGTTTGTTTATTTTATTGTCTGTCTACTGCTGCATCCACGTTGCTGGATCTTGATGACATGTTCCTCCACAACAGAAAAAAAAGTCCTTCCTCATTTCCCAGTTGAATGACCAGAGCGCACATGTGAAGTTAGTTTCACAATAGTGCGTCTCTGTGTGGGAAACATCAGAAGAACTTGGTTTTCCGGTAGTGAGAAGTTATTCTAGTGTCTTGGGTTTTACTTTTCTCCTCTCATCCTCTTATCTTGGTCATAAAGCCTCCAAGTTTGTTTTTCACTGGATGAGACGAAATCTCGTCCGCCATTTTGAATCACGCGAGACTCAGGCTGTATCCGAAATCGCATACTTAACGTACTACATGCTACATACTGCATCAGTATGTACTGTATACTGCCTACTAAATCAACGATTCAGTACGCCGCTCCAGCAGACCGTTCACACAGCAGTATGCAGCCAAGTATCCCAGAATGCATTTCGCACCAAAGCGACAGCGGAAGCCGAGCGCTAAAAGCAAGCTAAAAGCTTTTTAATTTCTGCTGTAGTGCTGTTAATATGCCAAGTTTTAATATTTTTTCAGGCGTAAAAGTAACCGTTAAGATCCCCAACCTGGGCTCAGTTTATCCAAATAATGCCTGTTAAGAAATTTGCTCCGATGTTTCGGGGATGATAAGAGCTGCCGGCTCGGCAGCAGCAGCAGCTCACGGCCGGAGTACAGACGTGATCGCCAGGTCAACCTACGCCGTCGTCCCGGGGAGAAACCTGCAGCTCTGTGGAGAATTACAGCTGGCTGAAATAAATCATTTAGGAAGATAAATGTTGGTGTATAGATGAAATCTAACAGTTGTAGCTGCCACATTATTTTGTCTGAATATAAAGTGAAGCTTCATGTTTTTACTAGAGCCCCAGAAGCAGCTGCTGCTGCTCTGTCTGTACATCAGAGCCTTCACAATTTTAATAAATGTATTAAAATGAACATATCAGTCTATTGAATTTCATTTTATTTTATTAAGCTACATATGTTTGGGTTTTTATTTAGTGCACCTCTACGTACTTGGTATGAAACATAATAAAAATAAAAATAATATCAAAATATTATGTATATCATTATCATATTAAATATATCAAAATAATATCCTTTCCGCCATTACAAAATTGTGCTGTCTGGTCGCCGCTGTTTTGTATTGCACTTGTGTTTTCTCAATAAAGCTTGTAAAAAAAAAAAACTGTCCGGTCAAGGGCGCATTGCATTCTGGGACATAGTAGGCGAAGTAGACTGGTCTGATGCATGCTGTGGATTTTTTCCAAATCAGTATGACATCCGGGTATTTTTCGCATACTGCAGATTTTGCTTTTGTTCGCATACTACATACTACATTTGGCAAAATCAGTACGTACTAGTAGTACAGTATGCGATTTTGGATACGGCCTCAGTCACGGGACTTTGTCAGCCATCTTTTCTTTTGCCTCACCACGTGTATGAACAGCCATTGTGACACACACACACGCACAAACACACACACTCATTCACAAACATATATAATCTGAAGTTTCTGTTAATGTTTAGTTAGTTGTTGTTTATGTTTAGTTTAGGTATCAGAATTTATCCTAGGTGTTGTTTTATCATCTTTTTTTTTAACACTTGTGTAAATAAATTCGGATTAATTTGAATGAGAGAAGTGGTTTGTGTTTATTTTATACATATTTGTCACAGCTGCTGGTTGCAAAGGTCTGTGCTCGGACTCTTTCCTTCCTTCACTGTTATTCTGTAACACCACCCTTGGCAACAGGCTGGCACGTATGGAATAACAGATATTTTGAGACTGATTTTGCTGATAGTTATTATTTTCCTGTCAGGTGGTGCCCTGTTTTGATTCATTCATTTTGATAATTCATTTTGATGAGTAATCTTCTTTATTAATTATTAATAATTATCGAAGGACAATTATTAATAACTATTTAATAACTGAACCAGCACCCCCTTTGTGGCACAACACCGCCTTCATGAAATCACCAGACAATGTGAGGACATCTGTCTGACAGCTGAGGATTGGCTGAAACTAGAAATGAAAATGTGATCCCAAACACAGCAATAGGTCTACATCAGAATGATGGAAAATAAAATATTCAAGGTTTTGAAAAGACTCCATTAAAGTCCAGACCTTAACCTGGTTGAGATGCTGTGGTGCACCTGCAGAGACCCGTGTAGACGTGAATGTCCAAGAACCTCAATGACCTGAAGCAACGTTGGAAAACGTTGGGAAACGGACCATGAGATAAAACCACATGCCATATTTTCTGCACTATAAAGGCACTTAAAATCCTTAATTTTTCTCAAAATCTACAGTGCACCCTATAATCTGGGGCGCCTTATGTATGAATTTTGTTGTGCCTACTGACCTCAAATCAGTTTTATGAGGTACACTGCGCTCAAAAATCTGTCAACACGAAACTGACGAAGCCGCTCCACTTTGTTGATTGTCGGACCGTTCTGCTGACTGCCTGAAGTCGGTCCTTGGTTGGATACGGGTTGCAACGTTATACAAAATTAGATAACTAACTGCTTTTGACACTATAGATCATGGCATTTTACTGCACAGGTTAGAGCATGTTGTTGGGATTAAAGGGACAGCTCTACGTTGGTTTAAATCATATCTATCTGACAGGTTCCAGTTTGTTCATGTACATGAGGTTTCTTCAGAACAGTCAAGGGTCTGTTATGGTGTTCCGCAGGGTTCAGTGCTAGGGCCAATCTTGTTCTGTTTATACATGCAGCCGTTGGGAAGTATAATCCAGAATCACGGCATACACTTTCATTGATATGCTGATGATACGCAGCTCTATTTGTCTATGAAGCCGGTTGAAACAGAACAGTTAGTTAAACTTCAGGCATGTCTGAACGACATCAAGGACTGGATGTCCAGAAATTTCTTGCTTCTAAGTATCTAAATGTAGATTTGGAGGGCGGGCGTTCTGCTATCAGGCACCACTACTATGGAACCAACTTCCAATCTGGGTTAAGGAGGCTGACACCACCTCCACCTTTAAAACTAAACTTAAAACATTTCTGTTTAGTAAAGCCTATAGTTAGTGTTTAGTAAACCTCTAACTGGTGTTGGTAAATCTCTAGGTAGTGTAAACTCTAGTGTATTAGAGTCGCTCCTGTAGTTTCTTGTGCTGGCCCCTCTTTCTCTTTTGTCCATGTTGCAGCATCCTCTGCCAGTGGCGAAGAGCATCTCTGAATGTAAAACACCTGCAGTGTGGGAGTGAGGGGGGCAGGGTAACGGCCCCTTTTGGGCGGGGGAGAAGATTCGTCCCTCAAGACTCCTCTCCCTGGCCCTGCCCCTTTTCAACCTTTCCCAGACCCTGCACCCCAACCTGGGACTTGATGATTGGGCCGGAGCTTCGGGGGCTGCATGCTGGCCTGCGGTCCCCACCCCCGGTCATCCCGCTGCTGCTTCCACCTGCCTGCTGTGCTGCTGATGTCCCTGACTCCCCCAGTCTGGCCCTCGGCAGGAGGGTCCCCCCTTATGATCCAGGTCCAGGTCCAGGTTTCTTCCCTCCTAAAGGGGAGTTTTTCCTTGCCACTGTTTGGCTTAAGGTTTTTCTACCACTAGGGGAGTTTGTACCTGCCATTGTTTATGTAATAACTGCTCGGGGGTCATGTTCTGGGTATGGGTCTCTGGAAAGCGTCTAGAGACAACTTTTGTTGTATTAGACGCTATATAAATAAAATTTAATTGAATTGAATTGAAAATTATGTAGCGCTGGCAAGCAACCATCATCCAACATCTAGCCATGTTACCTTACTATGATTAGACGTCAACGTTAGGTGTTTTAGGGTAAACCCAATTTTCAAATCTATATCATGATCGTATTATAATCAAGTTTTTTTGTTGTTTTATATATATATATATATATATATATATATATATATATATATATATATAATCAAATGTTTGAATACAACGTTGTTCCAACCTCACACTAACTTCAGGTGTCCACTATCCCTGGTGACGATGAACCAATTAGAGAACAGGATGTAGTACGACGCTTACTTCCTCCACTTTTTATTTGTGGATTCGTGGAAGACGAATTATTTAAAATGTGAATGTATTTTAATGTATTAGTTACAACTGAACAATATTCTGAGTTACAATACTGTCAATTAGTTTAATAAAGTTTGACTTTCCAGACTGTTTTGTTTGGCTTTATATGTTTTATTATGTGCCTTATGACCTGCCTTATGATAGTCTGCAAAATACGCTATATGAACTTATTGCTGCTGAAGGTAGATCTGCAAATTGTTGAATCATGAGGGTACTTAGTATTGCCCATTACGGTCCCTTTTTTTAACTTCATTATTGTGAAATAAATAATGGCAGAATCAAGAGTTTTCCCTCTGTGCCCTGGAGACGGTTCTGTCAGTCCGAATGGTCCGTTGAGCAGCCCACGATACTCTGCCCACTGATCTATAGCTATAAGCTGATTAATTATGAGTATTAAATCTGAAATCATTCTATATTAATATTATATATATGTTAAGTCTGAAATCATTCTGTTAAAGGTCTTTAAATCACCCATCAGGAACTTTTGCATCCTGACTGATCCAGTTGCTCAACCCACAGGTCAGGACCTTTGACCCTGATCGGTTCTTTCTGCAGGATCCTGTTAGAGATGCCAGATGATGGAGGGATGTCGAAGGTTAGTCAAGACTCATGTATTGTTTAAATCGTGAGAGCTTAAAATCCCCAGCCAGCCCTGCAGGCTCCGCCCCTGCTGCAGCTGTTTCCCCTCTCTCTGTTTTTTCTGAAACTTCCACTCTCGATCAGACGGAGAACAGCAGAGCCTTCTAAAGGTGAAGCAGCAAAGATCTTTTCTGTGAGCTCTGATGTGGATCTGTGACTTTTCATAAATCTGGACTGAAACGGGATCAACCACGGCTTTAGAACCAACCACCGCTCCAGGACCGAACCCTGCTGCAGGACCAACCACTGCTCCACTGCTCTGGGACCAACCGCAGCTCCAGAACCAACCACTCCTCCGGGACCAACCGCTGTTCCAGGTCCAACCGCTGCTCCAGGATTATGCTGGCTGTTTTCCTCATGATGCTTGGTCAATTCAACCAGGTGAGACTTCAGCTCAGTCGCATGAAAACAAATTAGAAGGATCAGAAAAGACTAGAAATGATTCATAAAGACTCAAATATGTGACAATGATTTGTTAAACATCAGCACAATGATGCAGAATAATGGTGTCAGTATAATATTCATAGAAACATGAGCAGAACTTCAGTGATGTCTGGGAACACTGTATTTGTTCCTGCTGGACCTCAGTGACAGGTATATTGAGAAGTCTCAGCCCCAAATGTTGTCTGCAGGCTTACCTTCAGGCTGAGCAGGTCCCAGCAGAACATATGGAGAGCAGAGAACGTCCACAGGTGAGTGACCTGTTCATGTTGGCCTAACCTGCACATGTGAACTCACCTGCTGCACATGAGAGAACACAGATGTACATAATAGAAACCACGTCAATTTCTTCAGATCTCTTCAGATCAGCTGAGTTGTGTTTTCTCAAGAGATCCAGGTCCATTCCAGTGTCTGCAGAACCATCATGCAGATGTTTTTTCTCTCGGTGGTAGCTTGCATCATCTTCTGCAGAGTGCAGAGGAAGCAGGGTGAAGACACCGGCAGACCTCCGAAGCTGTAGCTCACTTTGGAGAGGAACTCGAGTCTGGTCAAGAACTTCTCAGTAACATCAATAATTCTGTCCACCACAGAATATTACAGTAACTCCCTCCTGACAGTAGTCATCAACGTATTTAACTCCTCCCACCTGCTTACCTTATATTTCTTACTTTTTCATAAGCGTGTACTTTTGCTCTTGCTGTGGCATCGCCTGGATTGGGGTCACTGAGGCCCCTCCCTGGAGCCAGGCCTGGGGTTGGGGCTCGAAGGCGAGGGCCTGGTGGCCGGGTCTTTGCCCATGAGACCCGGCAGGGCTCACCCTGAAACGGCGACGTGGGCCCGCCTTCAAGTAGGCTCACCACCTGCAGGAAGGACAATGAAAGGCTGGTGCCATGTTGTCTCAGTAGCAGTCGTGGCGGGGTGCCTCCACGACCCAACCCCTGGATCAAAACCTTTGCAGTAGGGACATGGAATGGCACCTCGCATGAGGGGAAGGAGCCAGAGCTTGTTAAGGAGGTTGAAAGGTAGAGGCCAGAGATAGTCGTGCTCACCTCCACACATAGATTGGGCTCTGGAACCCAGCTCCTTGAAAGGGGCTGGACCCTCCACTACTCTGGAGTTGCCCAGGGTGAGAGGCAGTGAGCTGGTGTGGGCTTGGTTATAGCCCACCAGCTCAGTCGCCATGTGTTGGAGTTTAACCTGGTGAACGAGAGGGTCGCTACCTTGCGCCTTCTGGTGGGGGAAAGGTCTCTCACTGTTGTGTTGTGTTTGTGTCTGTACTGCTACGGGCTGAACAGCAGTACAGAGTACCCGGTCTTCTTGGAGTCCATGGGAGGGGTAGTTGATAGTGCTCCAATTGGGGACTACATTGTTCTACTGGGGGACTTCAATGCTCACATGGGCAATGACAGTGATACCTGGAGAGGCGTGATTGGGAGGAATGGCTTCCCCAATCTGAAACTCTGTTGGGAACTTCTGGCCGAGCCCTCTGTCAGGGAAGTCTTCCACTCTCATCTCCGAGAGAACTTCTCAAAGATTCTGAGGGAAGATGGGAACATTGAGTCCAAAGGGATGTTCTCTGCCTCCATTGTTGTCACGGCAGCTCGAAGTTGTCGACGAAAGGTTTCGGGGGCCTGTCATGGCCTCAACCCCCAAACCCGGTGGTGGATACCGGAAGTAAAGATGCTATCAGGCTAAAGAAGGAGTCCTATCAGGCCATGTTGGCCTATGGGACTCCTGACGCAGTAGATGGGTACCGGGACGCCAAGAAAGCCGCAACTCGGGCAGTACTGGAGGAAAAAACTTGGGTCTGAGAGGAGTTCGGTGAGGCAATGGAAGAAGACTTTCCGTCGGCCTCAAAAAAATTCTGGCTGTTTACAGTGCGGGTGGGGAATTGTTGACCTCGACTGGGGACATTTTTGTAAGGTGGAAGGAATACTTTGAGGATCTCCTCAATCTGACTGACATGCCTTCCTTTGAGGAAGCAGTAACTGCGGACTACTCTTCAATCAACCCAAGCCGAAGTCACTAAGGTGGTTCGTAAGCTCGTCAGTGGCAAGGCCAGGATGAGATCTGCCATGAATACCTCAAGTTTCCGTTCTGGAGTGGCAAACCGGGGTGGTGGTCCCTCTTTTTAAAAAGGCGAGTGGAGAGTGTGTTCCAACTATGGGGATCACACTTCTCAGCTTCCCTGGGAAAGTCTACGCCAAGGTACTGGAGAGGAGAATTCAGTTTTCGTCCTGGTCGTGGAAGACTGGACCAGTTCTGTACCCTCCACAGGGTGCTTGAGGGTTCATGGAAATTTGCCCAACTAGTCCACATGAGCTTTGTGGATCTAGAGAATGCATTTGAGCGTGTCCCTCGTGGCATTTTGTGGGTGATGCTCTGCGAGTATGGGGTACGGGGCCCTCTTCAAGGGGCTGTTCCGGCTCTGTATGATCGGAGCATGAGTTTGGTTTGCATTGCACTGACTTACCAGCAGTAAGTCATACTTTTTCCCTGTGCATTTTGGACTTCAGCAGGGCTGCCTTTTGTGACCAGTGAGCCAGGAGCCGTAGGGGATCCGATTTGGGAACCACAGGATTTCATCTCTGCTTAGTGCAGATGGGGGGAGTTGAAGCCAAGTGTGAAGCGGCTGAGATGAGAATCACCACCTCCAAATCCGACGCTATGGTTCTCCACCAGAAAAGAGTGGCGTGCCTTCTCCGAGTGGGGGGAGAGGTCCTGCCTCAAGTGGAGGAGTTTAAATATATCTGGGTCTTGTTCACGAGTGAGGAAAAGATGGAGCGTGAGATAGACAGACGGATCGGTGCAGCATCCACAGTTATGCAGACGGCGTACCGGACCATCGTGGTGAAGAAGGAGCTGAGTCGAAAGGCGAAGCTTTCGATTTACTGGTCAATCTATGCTCCCACCCTCTCCTATGGTCATGAACTTTGAGTAGTGACTGAAAGGACAAGATCGCAAATACAAGTGGCTGACATGAGTTTCCTCCGCAGGGTGGCTGGACGCTCCCTTAGAGATAGGGTGAGGAGTTCGGTCACCCGGGAGGAACTCGGAGTCGAGCCGCTGCTCCTTCACATTGAGAGGAGTCAGCTGAGGTGGCTTGGGCATCTCTATCGGATGCCTCCTGGACGCCTCCCTAGGGAAGTGTTCCAGGCATGTCCCTCCGGGAGGAGACCCCGGGAAGACCCAGGACACGCTGGAGAGACTATGTCTCTCGGCTGGCCTGGGAACGTCTCGGACTCCCCTCGGAAGAGCTGTAGTTAGTGTCTGGGGTGAAGGAAGTCTGGACATCTCTGCTTAGACTGCTGTCCCCATGACCCGGTAACGGATAAGCGGATGAAAAAAATTTGTTGCAATCATCCTGACCCGGCTGGTGCCATGATCCTAACTCAACTGGGGGCGCGTCACTACTCATTACTGTTATGAAACTGTTATTGATTAATGGAGCAACAGTTGTGACTGTCGAGTGTAGCTGCTGGTGTTTCTCTGATTTTCACCTCCATCAAAGCGTCTTTCCATCGTTTTCAGGGTTATGGTGAACAGCTTTGCATTATGGGAATAATCAGACAGGGATTGTCCTGCTGTGTGGTTTCCAGTCTACATCTGTGTGTCTGCAGGTCAGCAGGGAGGCGTGTCCATGTGCTACCATGGAAACAGCCTGCAGGTTTTGTCCTTTTGTCTTGTTACCACCTCCTCCTCTTCCTCCTCCTCCACCTCCTCCTCCTTCCAGAGAGATGACGTTCTCAGGTAAACACCAATAAACAACTTCCAGTTTTGAAAAATGACATAACAAACCTGCAGTTCTTCTACCGACCACCAGGGTCCGGATCAAGACCTGCGGTTCCTTTTACTCACAGACCACCGTGACCGGTTGTGGGTTGGTCTGAAAGCTTCTGGGGACAAAGCTCAGCTGAGAGCAGGAAGCTAGTGGTGACCGAGCGTCAGCTAAGCACAGCGGCTATTTCTGATGTCACCACGTTTATGGTTGCCTTTGTGTGTTGTGAGGTCTCCACTTGTGGACACCCTCACGATCTGGGTCTCCCCTTGTGGACACCCTCCTGCTCAAACGTGAACAAGTCCAACAGCAGAACACCACTTGGGTTCAGATTGGAGAGGCTGTTCCTCCCGGTCACACCCTTCCAGGTAACACTGTCGTTAACCACACCCCCAGCACTGTCGTTACCCACGTCTCCCTCCACCACAGCAGAGTCCTCTTTAGGAGAGCTCGCACCACCCTACCAAGGACTCCAGGAATGCTGGGTATTCTGAACCGCCGTTCGCTGCATAAGCACAAACAAGTCTGAACCTGTTCCCCGACATGGAAACACAACATCAGCTTCAAGTTCATTTTAAGGGATTTCTGCTTCTTGTTAGGGATCGTTAGCTGTCATCGTCATCACTCCTGTCAAGAAAACCCCAAAGTAACTTTAGATTTCTATCCCTGCTGTGACGAATATTTATCACTTCATGACACTGTCGCACACCAACAACGATGACGCGAGCTCACTGCGCTACAGAGGACATCTTCAATCTAACTTTGGAGACCAAAACTGTTTTAGTACCAGACTGTAAATATGTGTTGTTATTGTTATTATGTTATTATGTTATTGTTATGTGATAACTGACAGTACAAGGAGACAAGTGCACAATTTGGATCAGAACCACAATGAGTTAGCATTGTGGGTTAGCATGAGGCTGGCTTGCTGATTGCGTAACGTAATGCGCCACGCATCACGTCACGCGATCGCGTCACTTCCTGGTGTTGCGGGTCTGTTGCCGTTGCGTTTGCGGGCTCTGATCTCTCCAGACTTTTTTTTCTAAACTTAGATTGTTTTCTGGTAAAATAATACTATATCTGGTAAATTTCTGTCTTTATTTCAACACTCGCACATTTTTCTCTTCCGTAACTTTCATTGTGACCAATCACCGATACATTTTCTGTCCGTTAGCCTCTGTTAGCCTCTTAGCATGGCCTCCCCTTCTCCCACCGTTTCACCTCTTTGCTGCTCAGTGTGTGAAATGTTTAGCCATTCCTCTGCCTCCTTTAGCGAAGACGGTAAGTGCTTGAAGTGTAGTTTATTTGCAGGACTGGAGGCGAGATTCAGTCAGTTAGAGGTCCGGTTCCACCCAACTTGGGTGACGGTTCGGAGGAAGCGTAGTCCTTAAGGGCACACGGAACACCACCACTCGCTTCATGTGTCTAACCGATTTTCCCCACTCAGCGATACACTCGTTGAGAAGCCGACCCTGGTGATTGGCGACTCCATAGTCAGGCATGTGAGGCCGACTCCAGCGACCATAGTTAGGTGCATCCCAGGGGCCAGAGCGGGCGACATTTAAGCAAATTGTAAGCTGCTGGCAAAGAGTAATCGTAAATTTGGTAAAGTTATCATAAATGTCGGAGCTAATGACTCCCGTCTTCGCCAGTCGGAAGTCACTAAAATGAATATTGTCTTGGTGTGTAATAGGGGTGTAACGATACACTAATCTCACGATACGGTACGATACACGATATTGAGGTCACGATAACAATACGATACGATATTATAGCATTACTTTTTTAACAACCTTGAATGAGGAACATATGACTGGAAAAAGATGTCTTTTATTTGAAAGACACAAAATACAAAACAGTGCTGTGCGTTTGCCCTATTGTTACAGTTTGTAATGCTTTATAAATGTTTAAGTTTTAAAGAGAAAGCCAGGCCAACCATTTTCCACAAACTGAACCAAAAGTAAATGTCAGGTTTGCATTATGCATCTTCAGTTTCATACAAGTAAAAATATTTTGCCACAAACTGAATAGTTTCTCTCATGTATGATTCGACTTTTTTCTTTTCCAGAAATGTAACAACTACAATTAAATAAATAAATAAAAGTAAATAAATACATACAATTTTACATCATAAAAAAGATTGATTCATGCTCACCTTTTAAGTGTAAGAGGAGATTTATTTTTGTTAAGAAGGTTAGTTTGGTAATTCAGGGTTCATTATTTTATAAATATATTCTTTATATTCTGTTAATCAGGGACTATAATTACACTAGTCAGTTAATCTGTAGTTGTTAGTATGTTTTAGATTGGGCGGAGTGATACAGCACTAGGTGCTGTGTTGATGATCTAAAATCCTACGCTGTTGAGCGGACATTGAAGTACACTGGAACTCACGCAGAAGTTGTCCCGCGTTTATCCTACTCACGACCCAAAAAAGGTTTAATTTAATAAGGTAAGGCTTAACTCTACACCAGACTTACATAAGTAAAGGTTCAGACCTCAAAACGGGACCGCAAAATGGGACTAGTTACTTCTGAGCGGAGTAAGATTTTGGTCCGCGGGTCGAGGCGCGGTCGCGGTCAGATGCGCGTTTCTAGTCAACACAATAGATTAATATTAATAACCCAATATCACGATACAGTTTGTCACCTCCACGACACGTATTGGGAAGTTTTTGTATCGCGAAATTTTGTGGCACGATATATTGTTACACCCCTAGTGTGTAACTACGCCAAAACCCTTTCGAACTCCGTAGGTTTCTCTGGTCCCCTCCCCAATCTGACCAGCAATGAGATGTTTAGCCGCATGTTATCGCTCCGCCGTTGGTTGTCTCGGTGGTGTTCAGAAAACGACGTGGCCTTTATTGACAATGGGAAGACGTTTTGGGGAAAGCCTGGTCTGATTAGAAGAGACGGCATTCATGGTGCAGCTCTTGTCTCTAGTAATTTGCACAGTTTTATTAGACACTCCCCCTGACAATGCAGGGTCCAGGCCAGGATGCAGAGCTGCAGTCTAACACACTTCTCTGCTGCTTCTCGAGGACCAATGCTTGCCGATAAAACTGTAGGATTGCATTATGTAATTGGCGACTCTAAAACTGTAGGATTGCATTATGTAATTGGCGACTCTAACCAGGTGCCTATCAAAATAGAAGTGGTTGCAGTTCCCCGCCCTCCAAAAGTTCACCAGGTGCGGCATTATAGAGGCGTTAACCAAAATAACCTTGTAAAAATTAAAACCAATGCGCATTTGGTACCAATAAGAGACCGAAAAATTAGATGCAGACTACTAAATATACGATCGTTATTTCCAAGTCTCTGTTAGTAAACAATATAATAACAGAGAGCAGGAGTGATGTTTTCTGTTAAACAGAAACATGGCTACAGGAGGAAAAGTATGTTAGTTTGAATGAATTGACTCCGCCCGGCTACTTTAATCATCAATCATCATGGCATTTTACTGCACAGGTTAGAGCATGTTGTTGGGATTAAAGGGACAGCTCTATGTTGGTTTAAATCATATCTATCTGACAGGTTCCAGTTTGTTCATGTACATGAGGTTTCTTCAGAACAGTCAAGGGTCTGTTATGGTGTTCCGCAGGGTTCAGTGCTAGGGCCAATCTTGTTCAGTTTATACATGCAGCCATTGGGAAGTATAATCCAGAATCACGGCATACACTTTCATTGATATGCTGATGATACGCAGCTCTACTTGTCTATGAAGCCGGATGAAACAGAACCGTTAGTTAAACTTCAGGCATGTCTTAGGGACATCAAGGACTGGATGTCCAGAAATTTCTTGCTTCTAAATTCAGATAAAACAGAGGTTATCATTCTTGGTCCAGAGCATCTTAGGAAGGGATTAGATGGTGTTGCGATGGCTTCCAGTGCAACTGTGAGAAACCTTGGTGTTATTTTCGATCAGGATTTGTCGTTTAAACCATATGTCAATCAGGTTTGTAAAATAGCCTTTTTCCATCTCCGTAATATTGCAAAGATTAGGAAAATCCTCTCGCAGAGTGATGCAGAAAAACTAGTTCATGCGTTTGTATCTTCTAGACTAGATTACTGTAATGTGTTGTTAGCAGGATGTCCAAGTAATTTGCTGAATAGGCTCCAGCTGATCCAGAATGCAGCAGCACGAGTGCTGACAGGAATCAGCAGGAGAGACCACGTCTCTCCAGTGTTAGCGTCGCTCCATTGGTTACCCATAAAATTCAGAATCCAATTTAAAATTTTATTACTTGCGTATAAAGCCCAAAACGGCTTAGCTCCCCATTATTTGCAAGACCTGATAGTGCCTTATGTTCCTGTCAGAGCTCTCCGTTCTCAGAGTGCAGGTTTACTCGTAGTTCCTAGAGTATCTAAATGTAGATTTGGAGGGCGGGCGTTCTGCTATCAGGCACCACTACTATGGAACCAACTTCCAATCTGGGTTAAGGAGGCTGACACCACCTCCACCTTTAAAACTAAACTTAAAACATTTCTGTTTAGTAAAGCCTATAGTTAGTGTTTAGTAAACCTCTAGCTGGTGTTGGTAAATCTCTAGGTAGTGTAAACTTTAGTGTGTCAGAGTCGCTCCTGTAGTTTCTTGTGCTGGCCCCCCCTTCTCCTCCCTTTTCTCTCTTTTGTCCATGTTGCAGCATCCTTTGCCGGACACCGGAACCTGCAGGTGGTCGTGGGTGGCTTGTAGCTTGCATTACGGAGCAGAAGTCTTTCCCCAACCCTGCACCCCAACCTGGGACTTGCTGATTGGGCCGGAGCTTCGGGAGCTGCGTGCTGGCCTGCGGTCCCCACCCCTGGTCATCCCGTTGCTGGCCCCCCCTTCTCCTCCCTTTTCTCTCTTTTGTCCTGCAGGTGGTCGTGGGTGGCTGTAGCTTGCATTACGGAGCACAAGTCTTTTCCTGACCCTGCACCCCAACCTGGGACTTGCTGATTGGGCCGGAGCTTCGGGAGCTGCGTGCTGGCCTGCGGTCCCCACCCCCGGTCATCCCGTTGCTGCTTCCACCTGCCTGCTGTGCTGTTGCCGTCCCTGACCCACCAGTCTGGCCCTCGGCAGGAGGGTCCCCCCTGATGAGCCTGGTCCTGCTCAAGGTTTCTTCCCTCCTAAAGGGGAGTTTTTCCTTGCCACTGTTTGGCTTAAGGTTTTTCTCCCACCAGGGGAGTTTTTACCTGCCATTGTTTATGTAATAACTGCTCGGGGGTCATGTTCTGGGTATGGGTCTCTGTAAAGCGTCTAGAGACAACTCTGTTGTATTAGACGCTATATAAATAAAATTGAATTGAATTGAATTGAATTCATACTCCTAGAAGCACGGGCCGAGGCGGAGGAGTCGCAGCAATTTATAACTCCACTCTCCAAACAAAAACTGAACCCAAGTGCAATTATAATACATTTGAAAGCCTCACGCTTAGTCTGAAATACCCGAGCTGGAAATCAGAGAAGCCAGTTTTGTTAGTGGTAGTGTACCGGCCCCCTGCTGGTGCTTATCTAGAGTTTCTGTCTGAATTTTCAGATTTCCTATCTGGAATATTGATCAGTACAGATAAATTCATCATAGTGGGTGAGTTTAATATTCATATGGATGTTGAAAGCGATAATCTTAAATTAGCTTTCAATTCTCTTCTAGAATCAATGGGTATCTCACAAAAAGTGGACAAACCGACGCACTGTTTTAATCATACGCTGGATCTTTTTCTCACCTACGGTGTTGAAACTGATGATCTGTTGGTGTCACCTGTAAACTCCCTTTTATCCGACCATTATTTAATAACGTTTGAATTTAATATTGTCGATGTTGAAGTGCAAAATAGGAGGTATTATTTCAGCAGATGTTTGTCTGATGAAGCTATCGCTAAATTTAGGGAGGCCATTGCTCATCTTACGACAGTGGAAAATAGTGAAGTAGTCGAGGTCAGTGACCTGGCTTCTACCTCTGCAGATGTTGATTTCCTTGCTAGTAACACTCCTGATTTGTTGCATTTAGCTTTAGATGAAGTTGCTCCTTTGAAAAGGAGGATTTCTAACCACAGGAGCTTAACTCCCTGGTATAATTCAGATATCCGCATTTTGAAACAAAACGTGTGTAAAATGGAAAGGAAGTGGTACTCTTGTAAGTCTGTAGACTCTTATCGTGAATGGAAAGATATTCTAATAGTATATAAAAAAGCCATTCGCAAAGCCAGAACAGCTTATTATTCAACGTTGATAGAGGATAACAAAACTAACCCACATTTTCTGTTCAGCACTGTAGCCAGGCTGACAAAGAGTCACAACTGTCCTGAGCCGTGCATTCCTGCAGCTCTCAGTAGTGAAGACTTTATGAACTTCTTTAACAGTAAAATCATGAGAATTAGAGAAGAAATCAACCAGCCGGTTGTGGGCGTTTCTTCAGCTTTAGCGACTTCCCTAGGCTCTGATTTGTCTCTAGACTGTTTTGATCCTGTAGACCTCCCTGAGCTGACCTCACTTGTCAATAGAGCTAAGTCAACCACATGTATGTCAGACCCCATCCCGACTCCACTATTCAAAAATGTTTTTTCTCTTATTGGTGCGACAATACTGGACCAAATCAACCTATCCCTAAACTTAGGATATGTACCACAGGCTTTCAAAGTTGCAGTAATTAAATCTTTACTTAAAAAACCTTCTCTTGACCCAGACACCTTAGCTAATTATAGACCAATTTCCAACCTTCCATTTGTATCTAAAATTCTGGAAAAGGTAGTTTCTTTTTTTTTGGAACTTAATTTTTATTTAGTTTTCAACAACAATACACCACATACATTTTCTTCTTTCTTTTTCCCTTTTTCAGCTGCATACAATATCTGTACACATTATACTTAAGTATTAAGCAAATAAAACAAGAGAAAACAACAACATAATTATTCACTCCAAAATATACGTATATAATAACAAACCCATAAATTAAAAAGAAAAGAAAAATAGTAAAGTCAATAATAATAATGGAGCTCCCTGACTCATCCGCCAGACTTCTGTTCGCTGACTTCTCATCAGCATTCAACACCCTGCAGCCCCACATCCTGGCCACTAAACTCTCCTCCCACTTTCACCTGTATGACCAGTTAATCCTGTGGATCCTGGACTTTCTCACTAACAGGACTCAGAGGGTTCGTGTCAAAAACTCTCTCTCTGACCTCTGCTCCACCTCCACTAGCTCCCCCCAGGGCTGTGTGCTCTCCCCCCTGCTCTTCATCCTCTACACCAATGACTGCAGAGCCACACAGCCCAACCGCCATCTGGTCAAGTACGCTGACGACACAATTCTCCTGTCGCTGCTGTCAGGCCCCTCACAACACCACGGACCCGCTCTGCAGGAGTTCGTGGAGTGGTGTGACAGCTCCAAATTGGAACTAAACCCCAGCAAGACCAAAGAGATGGTGGTAACCTTCTCCAGCAGACAGAGGGATCTGGCTGCTGCAGTCACCACCACCATCCACAGGAAGCCAGTGGAGACAGTCGTGGAATACAAATACCTGGGCACCATCTTTGACAACCTCCTGAAATTTTCCGCCAACACAGAGGAGATTCTCAGGAAGTGTCACCAACGGCTGTACCTCCTCAGGAAACTCAACTCCTTTGGAGTCAGCACACACATCATGATGACTTTCTACTACCCCTTCCTGGAAAGCATCATGACCTTCTCAATGACCTGCTGGTTCCACTCCCTCAGCATCCAGAACAGGAACAGACTGCAGAGCACAGCATCACTGTGCTCGAAAGTCATCGGCCTGCCGGTCAGAACTCTGTCTGTGGTTTTCAACCAGCAGGCCCTCAGTCAGGCAGCTAAAATCATGAAGGACCCCTCCCACATACTTCATCCCGAATTCCAGTGGCTCCCCTCCAGGAGGCGCCTGCGCTGTGTCGCCTGCAGGACTGAGAGGAGGAGAGCTACTTTTGTCCCCAAAGCTACCCTGCTTTTTAATTCCAGCTGCTTAACTCCATCCCCCACATCCACAGCCCCCCCCCCCCCCCCCCCCCAACCGGATTACTCTATACTCCTGTTAGACTGTTTACATCCACTGTTGACACTTTACACTGACACTTTATACTTTATATTCTTATTTATACCACTACAGTCACTCTATTGTAAATTTTTTTGACATTCGTATATTTATATATTTTTTGTACATAACGAGACATGCCCTGTTCATTTTATTCTATTTTATTAGTTATTGTTATGCACTTCAAGGCTGCAGTAAATAATATACTTAAAAGGTATTTCTTGGCCCTCCCGTCCAGGCTTTTGGGTATTACTCCCAGCAGTGCCACTGTGGGGTCTTGTGGGATATCCTGTAGAAAAACCTCTTTGAGGGCATCAAATACCTCTCTCCAGAATACACTTAACTTAGGACATAGCCAGACTATATGGGTGTGATTTGCAATGTGTGTCCCACAATTCCTCCAGCACGAGCTGGGATGTGTCGGGCCCATTTTGGATACTATTTCTGGCGTTCTGAAGAATCTAGTGATTATTTTCCATTTAAATTCCCTCCATGTATTTGAATTTGTGACCAGGTGTGCCTCAGTGCACACCTCCTTCCAGGTGTCCTGTGATATGACCATCTTCGTTTCTGCCTCCCATCTCTGCTTAGTCTGTAGGGAGTTATGTAAATTCATAGATAAGAATATGTGATATCATTTACTAATTATTTTCTGGTCTCTGTTTCCCATTTGTATTTCCATCAGGAACTCTTCTATGGGGGTAGGTTTTACGAGTTTGCCCCACTCCTTGTGTGTTGTCAGGAAAGTTCTTAGCTGCAAATATCTAAAGAAATCTGTCCTGGGAAGACCAAAGTCATCTTTTAGCTGATCAAATGTCTTAAGATCGTTGCCATTGAATAATGAAAAGGTAGTTTCAAGCCAGTTATGTGACTATTTGTATAGGAATGATCTGTTTGAAGTCTTTCAGTCAGGGTTCAGAATGCATCATAGCACAGAGACAGCACTGGTTTGAGTCACGAATGAGCTTCTTATGCCCTCAGATAAGGGATTAGTGTCCATATTGGTTCTACTGGACCTCAGATAAGGAATTAGTGTCCATACTGGTTCTACTGGACCTCAGCTAAGGGATTAGTGTCCATACTGGTTCTACTGGACCTCAGTGCTGCTTTTGACACTGTAGATCAGCATTTTACTGCACAGGTTAGAGCATGTTGTTGGAATTAAAGGGACAGCTCTACGTTGGTTTAAATCATATCTATCTGACAGGTTCCAGTTTGTTCATGTACATGAGGTTTCTTCAGAACAGTCAAGGGTCTGTTATGGTGTTCCGCAGGGTTCAGTGCTAGGGCCAATCTTGTTCAGTTTATACATGCAGCCATTGGGAAGTATAATCCAGAATCACGGCATACACTTTCATTGCTATGCTGATGATACGCAGCTCTATTTGTCTATGAAGCCGGATGAAACAGAACCGTTAGTTAAACTTCAGGCATGTCTTAGGGACATCAAGGACTGGATGTCCGGAAATTTCTTGCTTCTAAATTCAGATAAAACAGAGGTTATCTTTCTACGTCCAGAGCATCTTACGAAGGGATTAGAGGGTGTTGCGATGGCTTCCAGTGCAACTGTGAGAAACCTTGGTGTTGTTTTCGATCAGGATTTGTCATTTAAACCATATGTTAATCAGGTTTGTAAAATAACATTTTTCCATCTCCGTAATATTGCGAAGATTAGGAAAATCCTCTCGCAGAGTGATGCAGAAAAACTAGTTCATGCTTTTGTATCTTCTAGACTAGATTACTGTAACGTGTTATTAGCAGGATGTCCAAGTAATTTGCTGAATAGGCTCCAGCTGATCCAGAATGCAGCAGCACGAATACTGACAGGAATCAGCAGGAGAGACCACGTCTCTCCAGTGTTAGCGTCGCTCCATTGGCTACCTGCAAAATTCAGAATCCAATTAAAAATTGTATTACTTGCGTATAAAGCCCAAAATGGCTTAGCTCCGCATTATTTGCAAGACCTGATAGTGCCTTATGTTCCTGGCAGAGCTCTCCGTTCTCGGAGTGCAGGTTTACTCGTAGTACCTAGAGTATCCAAATGTAGATTTGGAGGGCGGGCGTTCTGCTATCAGGCACCATTACTATGGAACCAACTTCCAATCTGGGTTAAGGAGGCTGACACCACCTCCACCTTTAAAACTAAACTTAAAACCTTTCTGTTTAGTAAACCTCTAGCTGGTGTTGGTAAATCTCTAGGTAGTGTAAACTCTACTGTGTTAGAGTCAGTAGTCATAGTTGCAGCTATAGAACAAGACTATAATAGTTAGTCTCAAATATAGCCTTGTGGTAGATATGCTGCTAGCCATCATTTTTGTCCATCGTTCCTGTAGTTTCTTGTGCTGGCCCCCTTTTTTTTCTTTAGTGCATGTTTGCAGGCCGGAGCTTCGGGAGCTGCGTGCTGGCCTGCGAAATTCATTGAATTGAATGAGCTCAGCAAAGGCAACCATAAAGTTGGTGTGTTCCAAACAGATGTCTGGCGTCCACCAGGGCTCCCCTAGCTGGGCTCCAAGTCCAGTCCTTCTATCCAGTTTTTGGTGAACTGACAGCTGTGTTGCTGACTCACCTAGACGCATTCAGTTTCTGAATCTCTGGAGCAGGAAGTTGACGTGAACCCCTGACGACACAAACACCAACTTCTGGTCTATTCCAGAATCTCAGTAGGCAGTTTACCATCACCTCTGACCTCAGGCACGTTTAACTTCTAGATGTGGGTGGTCACAGACTGTGACTGACAGCTGCCGGAGGCTTTTATTTTGATAATCTGACAGTTTAATTACCTTCATGAAGAAGATCAGAGCAGCAAATTTCTCTGAGCTGTTTCCTCAGGGGTTTTTAATCCTGATTCTTCTTTCTCTTCATCCTTCACTCCTCCTCTTCATCATCATCACTAGTGCGGCCGTCTGCTGCTCCAGATGTGAAGCTTGAGCTCCTGCCAGTCCTGATGATTGTCATTCCTGCGTCATTGATCGTCTTAGTGGCGGTCTTCGTTGTCTGTTTTAAAGTTCTGAGCAGGTGAGCCGTCTGACACTGAAACAACTCCCAACCCTACCTCAGGTTCTTCCTCAGGGTCTGTGAACATGTCCAGTTTTGTCTGAGATGGTTCTTAAATGTTTCTCCCTAAAGTTCACGAAGGGCAGTAGATGACAGAGGACACTGCATCACTGTGAGACTGAACTGAGCTATATGAACAAGCTCATTACAGCCTCTCTAATGCCTCTGTTAATCTTCCTCTGGAGAAGAGCGTAAGCAGGTATAAGGAGAACATGCAATCTACACACACAATCAATCAATCAATCAATCAATCAATCAGACTTTATTTATAAAGCACAAAGTGCTTTGCATGTTTAAAAAAACAGGGCCCAAAACCTTGGGGCAGGGATCATGGTGGCAGATTTCAGAGTTTATTTAAGATTGAATTTGAAAATTGAGTTAAAAGCATCTGATCAGAGATCCGAGAGTTAGATTTCATTGACGACCCATCACATCTTGACAAGTGACAAAATCTGAAAATGGCGTTTCAGCCTACGTATTAAGTTGCCATGGTAACAGTAAATGTAGCTTTCTGGGAGGCTTTGAGCTTGAAGGTTTCTCGCTCGTTTCTCGGTGCAGCTACACGTCTTCATCTCACTGTTACTATTGAGCTAGTCTGGACTTCCTGTTTCATGAGTCTCCGCGTGACGTTGGTTCATTCTGTATGTTTATCATCTAAAATTATGACATCATTATCCAATATGGGGTGGATATAGGCTGAAGTTGTAACATAATTTCACACTGCGGACCACAGTCACATCGGGAAAAAGGCAAAAAAGGCCACGAAAGGATTTAAAAATGAATTTAAAAGATTCCAGCCGGCACATGGTTGATCTGCTGACGTACGGTTATCTCAGGACCTCTGTGGTTGGGGAAATAGGGTGGGTCGTTTGTGATTCTGCTCTTCTCGTCTTTAATTTGTAGTTTATGTTTGTCCTGGCAGAAAACAGAGCAAGAAAGAAGAAGATGGGATGAACGCGGGAGCGAGCACCAGCAACACCCTCACCAGCACCAATGACCGAGTCCAGTTCTGAGAAGTGTGAAGCATGAAACAGGTTCAACATATCTGAGGTCATACATGATCGGCATCAGCTGTGGCTGAGAGGGAACAGGGCATCCAGTACGGATGTTTAGTCTTGCACCGTGCGTACAGGGATTATCTCAGATGTCACTTACCTGCAGATGTTGAGATGTTCTAAAGATGTCTCAATTTACCACTGAGTAACATTACACTGAAATTGTTTCACAAAAATCCTCAAGATAGATTCTTTTTCAGATGAACCTTTATCCATCTTTACTTCTGAGAACTCTTTTGAGTTGGTCTTTTAATACCCTTGTGTCACTTTTCCAGCCGATTGTTTCCAACATCCCAAGTTGTTTGACATGCGTTGACAAACTCAAAATGGCTAAAACCTTTCATTAAATGGTAAAATATCTTATTTTCGACTGTGAATGTGTTTTCTTTCTTCTTCTGTCAGTAAAAATGTGTGTTTTTGAGATTTGGAAATCGTTGAACTGTTTTTATTCACATTTCACAAAGTGCCCCGGCGTTTTTGGAGCTGGTGTTGCATTTAAGATTTAACAAAAAGAGTTTTACAGATTTCTATCTGAGTGACGGAAGAGTTTTGATCGTCAGAATAGAGGGAATGCGCATGACGTCACGGATGCGACTTCACAGCAGATTTCGCCCACTGAGTGTCAGAAAGACTGAGTGTCAGAAAGACTGAGTGTCAGCGTAAACTTTCAGTTTCATCAACTGGAAAACATCTAAAATGGGAAAGAGCTGTTTGCGATCGACTGTACTCATAGATTTAGCAAGAAATCTGAGTTATCGTTTTACAGACTGACGAAAAATAAACTAAAGAGAGACAAATGGATCGCTGCAATTCACAGAAACAACTGGATTCCAGACACCGAAACGTGGATTTGTGGTTCCCATTTTGTATCAGGTAATGTTGGATTTTTGGGTAGCTACCGTTAAACGGTCAAATCATAAAGTTCGGTGTCCTCATCACTTTAATTTCTACAACAAATCCTGCCTTGAAGTCGAACCAAGCGTCAAGACTTTTGTATCTTCAAGCTTTGCTTCGTGTATTTCCCCGGCGTAGAAATTAAGTACATATAAATATCCGGAAACTCGATTCGGGGCCAAATATTAATGTCCATGGACCACTGGTTCTTGGAAACTGTACCAAATATTAATGTCCATGGACCACTGGTTCTTGGTAACTGTACCAAATATTAATGTCCGTGGACCACTGGTTCTTGGGGTAACTGTACCAAATATTAATGTCCATGGACCACTGGTTCTTGGTAACTGTACCAAATATTAATGTCCGTGGACCACTGGTTCTTGGTAACTGTACCAAATATTAATGTCCATGGACCACTGGTTCTTGGTAACTGTACCAAATATTAATGTCCATGGACCACTGGTTCTTGGGGTAACTGTACCAAATATTAATGTCCATGGACCACTGGTTCTTGGTAACTGTACCAAATATTAATGTCCATGGACCACTGGTTCTTGGTAACTGTACCAAATATTAATGTCCATGGACCACTGGTTCTTGGGGTAACTGTACCAAATATTAATGTCCATGGACCACTGGTTCTTGGTAACTGTACCAAATATTAATGTCCATGGACCACTGGTTCTTGGGGTAACTGTACGGGTCACTGTCAAGTCCAACTGCCTTTAATTTCAGCCCATAATCGTCTGTTATCCCGTCTTCTCCACTAGTTGCAGCTGTTTTTGCTGATGTTTTGCCACTCAGTGCAGTAAGGGGGCTGGTCCAGTGGGGAAGTGAAAGGCTGGAGGTGTAACAGCGTTGTTCAGACCAGAGAGATATATACGTAGACGCCGCATCGAGTGGTTTTGCCCGCTGCTGCGATACGGCAACGTCGCCGCCATATTGGATGTTCAAGACTGGGTTAGGATTAGGGTTAATACAAGTAAATTGACTTATTTTCATAAAGCGCCTTTCTACAAAGAAATGTACGTTTTACGCAGTGCTTAATTTGTCAATGAAGAGGTCCCGGAACATCGAGGGGGTACCGGGGGGGGGGGGACGGACGGACGACGCAACTGTCTTTTTGACATGTTTGCGTTGCTCGCTGCTGGCTCCCCAGATCCAGCAAATTTCCAAAGTTTTTTTGGTCAGGGGCGTGGTTTGCTGGCCCATCTTTTCATTGCATCAACAAATCTCCGACTCTTTCAAATGACGTTAAATCTTTATAAACAACATGAAATGCTTGGGATTTGTTCTGTAAATGAATTTATGCATATTATTATTTTTTATACATTAAAAAAAAACGTTTTTATATTATTATTGTTTTATATATATACGAGAGGTGCCGGATCTGCCCAAATAAGTCCCGGAACACAGGGAGGCCAAAATCGAGAGGTGCCGGATCTTGTTCCGGCAGGATCAGGCACAAATTAACCCCTGGTTTTACGTCTCATTTATTCATTCACACATGCACTAATATACTTGGGAAACAGTTAGGCACCAAATATAATATATTTCATTTTCTCAGATGGCAAAAATAAGAACTTTATTGATCCCACATAGGAGTAATTCATGTTATATCAGCTATAGAGAACAAGGTAGTGCCGAAAAACAATATATATCCCCCCTCACAAAAATAAGAAAAGTAGAGAAACATATTTTCTCATCAACAAAGCATATTTTATATTTTTCAAGTAACAAAATAACATATTTTTTTTAAATGATTATTTTTAGGTTATTTTACTGTCTGAAAAATTATTCAAATGTTATTTTATTGTATGGTTCAAATATGTTATTTTGTTATTTGAAAATGTGTTTTGTTGATGAAAAAATATGTTTCTCTATTTTTGTGAGGGCGGATATATATTGTTTTTCGGCACTACGTTGTTCTCTATAGCTGATATAACATGAATTACTCCTATGTGGGATCAATAAAGTTCTTATTTTTGCCATCTGAGTGTATATGGCGGCGACGTTGACGTACGGCTCAGCGCTCGATGGGGCGTCTACAGCGGGGGGCGCTGCGGCGCTGCGGCGCGACAGCTCCAGTGACGTCACCCAAGGAGGTCAGGTGACCAAACAGGAAGTGGGACGGAGAATCCGGGTTTCGCGGAAGCGTAGGAAATCCGGGATCGGACCCGAGCCTGCAGTTGAATTTACCTGTAAAAAGAATCGGCGCGAGGGAAGGTAAGGCCCGACCGACCGACGGGGACGAGCTGACAGACGGGTGAGCGCAGCGGCGTGGAGGACGAGCTCACGGTGCTGCTCATCAGTTACTCCTGAACAACAAGTGGAGCAGATGTTGCAGACGAGCCGAACACCTCTGCAGCTGGAGCAGCTGGAGCAGCGGTCACGTGGTCCACGGGCCGTGACCGCTCCTCCAAACACTGGCCCTGGCCTGTTAATATAATACATCCATGTTCTGGCCTGTGTGCTGGATTAATGTTTATTACGGGAGAGTATCAGGGCCAGGCAGGAGGAAAATAAAAATAATATTTTATTAGGGCCAGGCAGGAGAAAAACTAAAAATAATATTTTATTAGGGCAAGGCAGGAGAAAAATAAAAATAATATTTTAGAGGAGGAACATTTTTTTTTTCATTGTGCACTTCGAGGAAAAAAGTCGAAATGTCGAGATTAATATTGAAGTACAATTTCGAGAAAAAAATCGAAATTACAAGAAAAAAGTCGAAATGTCGAGATTAATGTTGAATTACAATTTCGAGAAAAAAGTCGAAATTACAAGAAAAAAGTCGAAATGTCGAGATTAATGTTGAATTACAATTTCGAGAAAAAAGTCGAAATGTTGAGAAAAAAAGTCAAAATTTTGTGAATAAAGTTGAAATGTTGAGAAAAAAGTCCAAATGCCGAGATTAATGTTGAAATACAATTTCGAGAAAAAAGTCAAAATTTCGTGAATAAAGTTGAAATGTTGAGAAAAAAGGCGAAATTTCGACTTTGTTCACGAAATGTCCACTTTTTTCTTGAAATTGTATTTCAACATTATTCTCGACGTTTCGACTTTTTTCTCGAAGTGCATAATAAAAAAAATCTTCCCCTCTCAAAATATTTTTTCTCCTGCATGACCCTAATACTCTTCTGTAGTTTATTGATAGTTGTAAAGTAGAATATATTAGTAATATATTGATCAGAATATAAAGGCCTAAATGTCATACAGTAGGAGAATCAGAATCCCTTCAATTCAAAATCCCAATAATCAGCAGTTTCTGAAAATACTGAATTCAATTCAGTTTTATTTATATAGCGTCTATTACAACAGAAGTTGTCTCAAGGATGTTTCCAGAGACCAGAACATAAACCCCCGAGCAATTATTACATAAACAACGGCAGGTAAAAACTCCTTAGAAGGGAATGAACCTGGATCAGGACCTGGATCTGGATCAGCTGAAGACCAGCCAGGTAAAGCAGGAAAAGAGAGACAGGGAACACAGGATGAAGAACAGAGAGAGGAGAGACAGATTTATTGTCAAAGGTCCAAAAGATCAGATATATTAGTATTAATGATCATTAACTGGAGAACTAAGAGTTCTATGTAGATATGACTGATACCTGGTTAGTTGGGGGACTACAGAGACCACTAAGGAAACGGGTGTAGACAGCAGACAATATGTACTGAAAAGATCCATTTTCTCGTGACTTCCAGACAATGGCAGCAGGTTAAAAAGCTGGAGCTTCAGGTATCAAACTGGTCTTAGTAGACAGACTGCAACTACCAACGTCCAAGGAGGTCTGAGTGCAACCAAAGGTCATCGGTAGACTGAAAAACTACAGAAATCAGTAGGAGACGACATAAACGTCAGGTGTGACCCAATGGCCCTTTTCCACTAGTCCCGCCTCAGCTCGGTTCTACCCGCCACGGCCCCGTCTTGCGCTTTTGCACTAGGGGCTGAGACGGTTAGAGCCGCTCCAAGCTGATACTATTTCTGTAACCATTCTGGCGAGGTTCTATCCGGGCTGAGCCGGGACTATTTCTGACGTCACCGCCCTCCTCGCCACTGATTGGTCGGGGGCAGAGGCGGCAGACGTTTGAATCAGGAAGCGGGAGTCAGCGCAAGCGCGACTCGCGGCTCGTGGCGATTTTATTATAAAGCGCCAAACGTCTGTTTGGTGATCCAACTCTGAGGTGCAGATGTTCATAAACCTGGTGCTGAGGAGAGAATTAAAAAAGGGATGTAGACGGGCTGTTTTACTCTCAGCCGCTCCCAGCTCCAGCTGATTTCTGATCAGCGCCGACATGAACAAAGCGGTTGCGCAATCGAGTACGTCACAGCAGCTTCACCCCAACCCCCCCACTTCTCCCCTGGGGGGGAAAAACAAACGGGGACAAAACGGGTAGAGGCGTGACGAGCCGAGTCGGGCCGAGTAAGGACTAGTGCAAAAGGGCCACAATAAACAGTTTGGTACATTGTGTAAGTGACAGGACAGCAGCTGAAGGTCAGGACGAGCATCTCCAGGAGGAAACTCACCGTCTGCTCATGTTCATGGATTCCAGACTTATTGAGGACAGATGATTATGGCAAGCTTTTAACATTTAATGGCTTAGTATGACTATCCGGAATTAACATTGAATTAACATTAACATATCTACAACTGCATTTTGACTAGTCAGAATTACATTGTGACTAGTCAGAATTCCAGTTCAAGATATCTACAACATTGTTCAGACTAGTCAAAACTTAATTTAAGATATTTTAAAAGGACGATGTAGATATCTTGAATTGAGGGGAATTAAAGATATCTTAAACTGGAATTAGGTCTAGTCAGAATTCAATTGTAGATATCTGAAACTGGAATTACAGCTAGTGGTAATTCAGTTGCAGATATCCGTAATTCACATTGCAGATATCTGCAACTGAATTGTAGATATCTGTAATTAGAAACCCCACACACATGAATGGCAAAAGTGACGTCATTAGTCCTGGACAGAATGACGTGGTGGATATCTGAAATGACAATTGTGGATAGGAAGAATGTAATTGTAGATATCTGAAATGCTCTTTTTGACTAGGAAGAATTGAATTGTGGTTATCTACAACACATATCCAATCTAGCTGTTAAATATTAAAATGGCCTGCCATAGATGATGTCCAGAATACTCTGCGCTCTGAGAACGGAGGCTCGGGCTAACATGTCTGCAACTCCTGCGTGGTGTATAATGTGTTGGTGGTGTATTGATTAGGAGCTTTGAGTGTGACGTCTGATGCTGTGTTGATGGTCTCTCTGCAGTATGGAGGATGATGAACTTTCGTCAGAGGATGGGATGGCTGGGCGTGGCTCTCTACCTGCTGCTCAGCATGGTGGCGGCGTACTACATCTTTGAGGTGCACAGCTTCAGCCTGGAGCACGTGCAGAGGGGCGGCATGGGCCCGTTGGCTCTGCCGCCCGCCGTCTCCGCCCACCTCCCACCGCTCCCTGCGTGGATGTGGGTGTCGGTCTTCCTGCTGCCGTACCTGCAGCTCTTCCTGTTCCTGTTCTCGTGCACCAGAGCCGACCCACGGGCCATCGGGTACTGCGTGCTTCCGGTCTGCATCGTCCTGCTCTGCAGCCGCCGCCACGCCGACAAACCAGCCAACTTGAGAGCGGGATCACTCATCCACACGTAGGGGGGCGGGGCCACGGTTCACGGTCGTGTTTGTGTTGTTTGTGACGTCACTTCCTGTGTGCCTTTGAAGAAACACTCCCTCGGACTTAAGCAGCTGCAGGCAGCTCTGCCCTCGGTTCGGACTGTCAGGCACACACCTGCAGCTGCCCTGCACCCTCTCTTTGTGACATCTCAGAAAATTCTGCGCTCTGATTGGCTGCTCCTGATGTGCGCCTGGGTCAGATGACGGTGGTATCGTTGCCATGGTTACTCACTGCTGTCAACCAAGCAGAGACCAACTTTTTTTTCTCTTTTTCTGTTTTGATTGTTGTGAATTTTTATATTTAAAAAATGTGACACACTGGTTACCATGACAACTTTAATACAACATCAATAAAGGCGAAACCAAAACAGCTATGTGCAGTCTCAGGTGTTTACATGGGTTTCAGGTTTTGGATCTTTTAGCTGGGGGTTGCAGTTCTTTTTTTACAGCATCCTCTTCTTCTCCATCCTCTCCATCGCTGTCCTCGTCTTCCTCGCCTGCAGCTGGTGAAACACGAGAGAATCAGAAGGGTGACGGGACTCCAGAGTAGCTGCCATCAGGAGCTTAGAGCCCACTCACCAGAAGATCAGCACAAACACATCCTACCCTGGCTTCATGGTTGCCATAGTAACAACGCCTATGCTACACTTAAAGGGGAACTGCAGAGCTTCTTTGGTCCATATGACTTAACTTAAATCATAAATCATGACTATTGCAACAACCAATGGGAGTGCAGAAGTGCTTCTGGTTCATGTGGTCCAGCAGGTTTAGATGTTTTGACATTTTCCCTCCACCTGACTTGTTAACACGGGTTTCTGGTCACAAGAGTTGATTTTTGGTTCCTGTTCAAACCCTTGCAGGACGGAGTGAAGAGAAGGAATCAACACTGTAATCTGATTACATTGAGCGACTGGACTGAGCGTGCACCTGCACCTGGTGCATTTTCAGAGGGCAGTTGAATCATTCTTCGCTCTTTAACATCCTAGTTAGGAGAACAGGATCTTAAAGCATTTTATGGACAATTTGATCTGGAACTGGGAACATATATTGTTTTGACCAAATCATGTTGCCATGGTGATCTTGCCACAATAAAAGAACCGCACAGGCGACGCTGGAACCTGATTTAAAGATCTCACTTCGTAAACACCCCTCACGCATATCACCATGGAAACATCTGTGGTGGGAGGGGCTTAGGCTGAGGGTGGGGCCTTCCGTGTTGCCATGGAGACCACTGCACAGGCAGGTCGAGAGGTAAATAATCACACAATGTATACCCAGCTCCTGAATTTCTGCGCAAAAGATTTAACTTTGTTGTAGAACCCTGTGGGTTTTGCCTAGAAGAGACGGAAACTGTAGAGCATTTTGTTCTACTCTTGCCCAATCTCATTACAATTCTTGCAGGAACCTACAGCTGGTTAAACATTGAGATTAACAACACATCTTTTGACTCCTATCAAATCTTAATTTATATGGACAATCTTCCAAGAAATATATCAAATATGGCTAACAGTTATTTTACTAGGTAAATACCACATACGTAAATGCAAATGTAATAACAGCAAACCCTCCATTATAAATTTGAAAAATTAATGTAAACTGTACTTTGCGTCTCTTAAACTTATGTGTGAAAAAAACGATATTGTCCAAAGCTTACAGAACTGTCTCAGAAAATTAGAATATTGTGATTTTCTGTAATGCAATTAAAAAAACAAAAATGTCCTACATTCTGGATTCATTACAAATCAACTGAAATATTGCAAGCCTTTTATTATTTTAATATTGCTGATCATGGTTTACAGGTTAAGAAAACTCAAATATCCTATCTCAAAAAATAAGAATATTCTGGGAATCTTAATCTTAAACTGTAAACCATAATCAGCAATATTAAAATAATAAAAGGCTTGCAATATTTCAGTTGATTTGTAATGAATCCAGAATGTATGACATTTTTTGTTTTTGTAATTGCATTACAGAAAATAAAGAACTTTATCACAATATTCTAATTTTCTGAGAGTCCTGTATATGAAACGATGCCTTTGTTTCTTAATTTTTATTAATACACTTCCCATAGCTTGTCAGTAAAAATGTATATTTTTTTTTCTTTTCTCTCAACCCCCCCAAGTGTTGAATATGTGTAGGTAATTGATTGTTTGGTTTCATGTGCCCTTTATTGTATACCGTACAGAATTTTGTTCAATAAAAGTTTGAAAAAAAAAAAGAGGTAACCAATCACGTGACCACAACAGTCAGCGGGAGCTCCACATGGATCTTAGCTCCATAGACATGTATACTATGGGGAGCTCACCCTGCTCTCCGTCTCCCCCCGCTCTCTCCCGCTCCACCAGCTCGCTGAGCAGCTGCGACGCCTTCTCGTTCAGCTGGTGAATCCCGCCGATCAGAGCCGTCAGGCTGCTGTCCACCGGGACCCTGATGCTCCGTGTCTGCCCGTCCCGGTACCGCAGCTCCGCCAGCACCGCCACGGCCGCCATGCTTTCACACGCTCCTGCTGTCGTCATCACGTACACTATGTGGCCTTCACGGACCTACTGTATATTAGAGTGCTATACGACTCTACTGTATATGTCGCGTGCTAATTTGGACGTCATACATTTAATTAAAAATAATGATCTTCAGCAAAATGATAATTGATATAACCAGTACTGGAGATGAGGGGGGAAGAGGGGGGATGGCATCCCCCCTGAAATAAAAACGGTCAAAATCATCCCCCCTGTAAAACTGCCATCCCTCCTTTCCATCCCTTATGTCATTTCATCAATGAATGTGGTTTTACTGCTATTTCAACATTTAGAGTCATCACCAGAAAAATAACTTATTTGACCATTTTCACCTGTTTCAAGTCAATTTTTCACTTGAAATAAGTAGGAAAATCTGCCATTGGGACAAGATTTATCTTCTCATTACAAGCAAATAAATCTTTTTCCACTGGCAGATTTTTCTACTTATTTCAAGTGAAAATCTACTTGAAACAGGTGAAAATTGTTGTTTTTTCCAGTGATGAGTCTTTTTTAAGTGTAATGAGATTTTTTTACTAAAATGAGACATTTTAACTAGAAATAAGACAAATATTCTTGTTAAGATTTTGAGTTTTTGCAGTGATCCATTTTACTTATCCTGTGAATGACAGAGTCATATTGATAAGTTCAGAAAAGTGTTTTTTATTGTTATGTTTTGATGTATTTGATGTAAGCCCAGTGGATATTTAAAGCTTACAGAAGGCTGCATTTAACTGCTGCTATGTCATTCCTGCAGTATTTCTGCAGGTGTTTTGGTCACTGCTATTATTTGTAATATATTATATTATTTGTAATCAGCACAAATGATCTGTCCCCATATGATAAAATCCACCACCCCCCCTGATTGTTTTTTACAACTCGAGTACTGGATATAACTATATTACAATCTCATGAAAGTCATACATTTAAATATGTTTTAAGATTTCTATCACTAAACGCTTTCAGTTCGGAGTTTATCAATGACATTATCGATCTGTTGTGCAGACTGATTTTTTGCGTGAGGGGTGAACACATCGCAGGGTTGACGTCGTGTTTTTACGTTAGTTTATAGCTGTTAGGGGTTGTGTCACTGTCAGTATGCATGATAAACACCACTAAACGATAGTTTTATTTGGCATTTACTTCTGTATTGATTTGGATGGATTTTTTTATTTTTTTGTATGAAACTTTATTTCAATTCCAGAAAATATTAAAATATATGGCAGACATCATTCAATAATATAAAACACAAACATACATAGGCATCATTATAGTCCAAAAAATATAAAATTGTTCTCTTCACAAAAATGGATTTGGATGGATTTTTGCTCACGAAACGCGATGACGTCAGACCAGAAAAACCCGCCAAATCCGAGCCGTAACCCGGAAGTGACCGCAGCTCCTGTTGTTTACTAGAGAGAGCAGCGCGGAGCAGACAGCCCGACCATCGCTCTCACAGTACAGTCACACGGAGAAAACACACCCGGTAAGACTCTGTTTCCAGCGGGGGATTCATGTTTATATCACAGCTAAGAGTGTTAGCATCAACTTAGCATCAATATTAGGCAGATTCTTGTGAACAGAGAGAACTAAGCACGCTAACTGGGGTTTTACTGGTTTACCTGCCGTGTTAACGGTCCACCTGGATTATAGGAACAAAGTTGCAGCGTTTAACGTATTATCAGTGCAAAGTGTCATGACTTGACCTGGTCCCTACAGGACTGTCTCAGAAAATTAGAATATTGTGATAAAGTTCTTTATTTTCTGTAATGCATTTACAAAAACAAAAATGTCATACATTGTGGATTCATTACAAATCAACTGAAATATTGCAAGCCTTTTATTATTTTAATATTGCTGATCATGGCTTACAGCTTAAGAAAACTCAAATATCCTATCTCAAAAAATTTGAATATTCTGGGAATCTTAATCTTGTTTTTAGATTAAGATTCTAAAGATCTTAATCCTGACGGTTGGGTTTATACTGTAAAAATAAACCACGTTTTCAGTCTGGTGCTGTCTATATTGTCGAATGTTTACACTCAGTTTCGAGTCAACTTAGCAAGCTTTAAAAGAATAAATATTTGGGTTTTTTAAACGAACATGCCGGAATAATTAGTCCTTGAGCTCTAGTTTGTTGTTTTTTTCTTTTTCACTGATCATTGGTTTCATCTTATATAGTTATTCAAGTATATTGTTGTATCATTGCTGTCTATTGTTCTCTATTATATTCTAGTATTATAGTAAAGTAATGATAATGTAATATTATCCATTATAATGACTTCTATTATTACATACATACATAGTAGCACAACTAAATGCTGGGCGTTTGTTTTGTGTTCTTTTTGTTTGCTTTGGTTGGTGTTGTTTTTGACTATATATACATATAATTGAGTATTATATCATTATTTGAATAGTTATTAAAGAAGTATGTATTTTATTTCTTTACTTTTTTGTATTCTTTTTTATTTAACATGCATGTTCGATATAAAAATCTTCAAATCAAATCAAATCATCCAGGAGCAGAAATGTGTGAGGAGCAGACGGTGTCTCTGGTGGACGTCCTGGAGGAGGATGAGGAGTTGGAGGAAGAGGCTTCAGCGGTGCTGGGAGGAAGCGATTCAGACCACTGTTCATACCCACAGGTACACACATAACCCTGCAGACATTGAGATCATACTAGGATGCAACTGTGCGATACTGTTGACGTTGAGCCTGCCATCTCAGAAGTGTGAAGTCCTGAGATCTCTACAGTTTCAGTTTTCCTCAAAGTTGCCTGGAAATCAACTCATACGTGTGCAGAATGACGCCATGCACTGCAGGGTCATAAGGAGGATCATGAAATAGGACATTGTGGGAAATATTTAAATTTTTATGGTCAGACAACTTATTCACGAGTTCATGAATGCAACAGTCTTGTTTTGCTTAATCCAGGATAAGCTTTGAGGAAGATTAATGTATTTAGTGGGAAACGGCAGGACTTCTTTCTTTCTTTCTTTCTTTCTTTCTTTCTTTCTTTCTTTCTTTCTTTCTTTCTTTCTTTCTTTCTTTCTTTCTTTCTTTCTTTCTTTCTTTCTTTCTTTCTTTCTTTCTTTCTTTCTTTCTTTCTTTCTTTCTTTCTTTCTTTCTTTCTTTCTTTCTTTTTAGCCTCTTGTTTATTTCATTTTATTATTACCTGAAGAAAAAAATGAAATATTACGTCTGAGAATGTTTTTGTGGCTGGTCTTTAGATCAGCTGCTGATGAGTGATGAGGTCGTAAACCTGCCTGCTCACAGTCACGGAAGATGTTGTGGAAACCGTTTCCGAAGTACTCTCTCCCCATCATAAATTGGGACAAACATGCTAGCTGGCACGTGTAAAGGGTGTTGTAAGCTAATTGTAAATGCATCATGAACCATCAGCTACGATCGGTGAAATGAATATGCTTCCTCATGACTGGAACCCGTGTTGTAAATGCAGTCAGTCAGAACTGGAACTGCACTGGGACAGAAGCAGAAACGGCCCTAGATGGAAACGGTGTGGTGAAGGTTCTGGCTGCTGATCCAGAACCATGTTGTTAGCGCTCCTCTAAGGTAGAGATGCACCGATCAGGATTTTGAGTGCCGATCACCGATCTCGAAAACCAGTATTGGCTGATCCCGATATTGCCGATCACCGATCACAGCATGAAATCCATAAATTCGTCAATATTGTTGTCTCATGTACACGACACTGACATTGTATTATTAGGTATAAAAATTAGGAGATTAGGTGTAAACTCGGCCTATAAAGAGTAAGTGTAGTTTAGTAGCTTCAGCTTTCCTGTGGTAATAATTATGTACAACATGTGACCAACACAGAAACAGCAGACATGTCACTCTCTAAAAGTTGATAGAAGTTGCAAACTATAAACCTTAGTTTTCCTGTGGAAAGAGGAATTAAATCTTAAAATAAAAATTAATTATGAATTATAAAGCTTTGCTAAAGCTTTAGCGATAGCATCCGCCTAAGAAACTCTTGTGAGTGAAGCAAAACTCTTCATGCTAGAGTTTGTGAAACGACTGACACGCTTGTCGTCCTGCATGAGGCTTTGGACTGTTTATAGTTTGGTAAAACTCCGACAGGATTTCATCAGTGAAATATTTACGACGCGGCAGCGCACACCGCGGATCCAAGCTGCAAACGTGTTTAAACACGATCTCTTCTACAACAGAGAGCGGCTGATGAGCAAAGCTTATGAATTCATTACCTTACGATGTATTTCTTTATTTTTCTTCCTGTCGTTTATAAGTCTCCGTTACAGGTGTTACAGCTGAATTGGTGACGTTGCGCGCGCTCCTTTTTTTCTCTCCCTTTTTTTCTGCGGCAGCCAACTTTGAAAACTCAATATACTCCGTGTGAAGAACTTTCAAATGTCTTATCAGCTTCGTTGTGTTGTTATTCTTTTGTAATATTACTCCTCATGGTATCTCCTTTGGACACACTTTGCAAACTGCAAATTTGTTGTCCTTTTCAGACATTGTAAAACTCCCGCACCGGCGAGGCCGGTCATGCCCCCTTAGGACAGCTCGGTCTGAGATGTGGGAACGCCCGCGCGGGCAGCGTTTGTTGTTGTAAACATCATCAGATCGGCCGCTCTGAACTATTATTTTCCGATCTCCGATCAAAGCCGATAGGGCCGTTATCGGCCCGATCCCGATCAGGGGCCAATCGATCGGTGCATCTCTACTCTAAGGTCTCCACCTGAGCGCAGCGTAGTTCTCCGTCAGGTTCCTCCAGGTGGAGGTCTGCAGCTCTGCCTCCATCATCCATCACATCCATGTGTTTGTGTTTCAGGGCTACGTGAAGCGGCAGGCGCTGTACGCCTGCAACACCTGCACGCCCAAGGGAGGCGAGGCTGCAGGGATCTGTTTGGCGTGTTCCTACAAATGTCACGAGGGTCACGAGCTCTTTGAACTCTACACCAAGAGGTGATGGATCACTGTTAGATGCTCTCATGAAAAGTTGTCAGATGAATCGATCGGTTCATAAATGTCTTAGATCAGTAACAACACAGACCGCGGCGATCATATTTTTTTTGATGTTGTTCGTTTTTCTTCTTCCGTGGTTTATGCAGGAACTTTCGCTGTGACTGTGGAAACAAGAAGTTCCCAGATCTGCAGTGTAAACTTCAGCACGTGAGTTTGGTCGTTATTCACTGCAGAGCATTCGCTGTCACCTGGTTCCCATAGCAATCCTGACTGTGTGTGTGTGTGTTTCAGGACAAGGAGGACGTGAACAGTCTGAATAAATACAGTCACAACTTCTTTGGCGTTTACTGCACCTGCAGACGGCCGTATCCAGACCCGGACGACCAGGTGAGCGACGCACATGGACCTGACCTGTCCAGCAGGTGTTGATGAAGCCGTGTCTGACTGTGATTGGCCGGTTTGTGTCTAGGAGGAAGACGAGATGATTCAGTGCGTGGTGTGTGAGGACTGGCTGCACGCCAAGGTGAGTAACAGCATCGCCTGTACCTGGGTGTCACGTTCTCCACCATCCTTATTATCCAATTGTAAATATCTACACTGCGAAAGGTTGTATTTTACATACAAAATTAATGTCTGTATGCCTTAGGGCTGGAGATCGATACAAATATCAAGAATCAATTCAATTCCGATTCTTAAGATTCAGAATCGATTATCAAGATTTGATTCGATCCAATTCGATCCGATATTGATTTAGGTTACTGTTAATAAAACAGTTTTTTCAGCTGTTGTGTGAATTATATGACCGTGTAGTTATGCAATATATGAATACTAGTATTATATTGAGATTCAACAGCAAGTATTGCAGCTAATGATGCTGTAAGGACCAATCAGCTCCCAGAATGCTGATAGAACTGCTTTAGGAAACATCGTGGGCAGAATTACCAAACAGATCCAGGGAGGAAACAGAGACGAAAGAAATCGCTTTTATTTTTTCCCCATTTATGATAATTTGGTTTTTAACATTTATGCAAATGTAACCCCAAGACAGTATATAAAGCAAAGAAATATAGACAATTTATGCAATTATAACTGAAAACTTTAATGTTTTCATACCTTTTAAACACATTTAAAGGCAAAAACATGGCAACAGTTATTCTCCTGTCCAACAAAATATTCCTTTTTTGGGGATAAACAAAAAAATACCAAAAGTTGTAAAGTAATGATGAAAAAAAAAAAAAATTAAAATCGATCTTTAGACATATGAATCGATTTTTAGGAATTAATATGAGAATCGATTTAAAATCGGAGAATCGATCTTTTCAACACAGGCCTAGTATGCCTGCAGTTTTTCAATAAAGTTTGACAAAAAAAATATTCTCCACCATCCCGCCCAAAATGTTTTAGCACAAAAAACGCAGAATGAAAAGAGGGACCACCACACACTCACCCTGGCACTTGCCTGCATGCTTACGCTGGTGTTGACTTGTGTTGCAGCACCTGGGCTGTGCGGTTCCAGACTGTGCGGAGCTGCAGGAGATGATCTGTGAGTCCTGTATGAACCAGCACTCCTTTCTCTGGACCTATGCTGCTCACCTGGCAGGTAAGCCCTGCGTTTACACAGCTCACCTTGCAGGTGTTTTAACACTTCCTGGATCCTGTCCTGAGTGTGATTGACTTCCTGTTTAGTGCCAGCAGAAACAGACGCAGCAGCAGCAGCAGCTCCGGTGAAGGAAGAATCGGCAGCAGAAGGGTCAAATGTAAAGGCTCCTAAAAAGGAAGAGCAGGTGAGTCACCTGCTTCACCTGATCTGGATGATGTCGAGGGGATTTGACACCTCTGGTTTCCATGGTGATGGCAAGAAAGATTTCTGAATCCACATCTCTTCCTATCTGGGTATTGATCAAAAACCTGTCAGGCTGATGATGTCACGGAGCCCAGCTGCAAGCGAAGCCGCGACGAGGCGGAGCCGAGCTGCAGACTGAAGGAGCTGCAGTCGGCGGGTCAGAAGAGAGTCCAGTCCGGAGCCGTGTTCTGGCCCTCCGTGTGGCGCTCCAAACTCTGCTGCTGCAGCAGCTGTCAGGTAAGCCCCGCTTACCTGTGGCCGGAGCTGCACACGTATCTGATGCCCCTTTTCCACCAAACTGGTTCCAGAGCTGGTTCTGGGCCAGTGCTGGTGCTGGTTCACAACGCATTCAACTAGCCAACCAGCTGAGAACCGTTTTATTTTTTGTTTCCACAGCTCGGGTGCTAAGGGGAGCCACGTCATTACGTCCCTGTAAACTTCAGTTATGTCGCTGCGTTTGCATTGGCGTGAAAATTGAAGCAGCAACAACGTATTTGCTCTAATACAGACTTGGTCCACATCACTAAGAGACAGGTTGTCTCCTCCACAAACCACTGCTGCTTTGCTGCATCCACATTCATTCGTTGCGTTGCTTATTTAAAAATGTCTCCGTCTCCCAGTCTTGCTATTGCTGTTGGTCTTAGTAACTCCGGCCCCTCCGCTTACCTAAGCAGTTCTTTCCTCTAGCCCAGCAAAGAGTTGGTGCTACCTTGGAACTGCTTTTTCTGGCCCGGAGCCAGTTCTTGGTCAGTGAAACAGAAAGCCCGGTTCCAAACTCAGCACTGGCCCAGAACCAGCCCTGGAACCGGTTTGGTGGAAAAGGGGAATGAGAGTGAAATCTCAAGCTTGATTTGTTGTTTCCTGCCACCACCAGAGCTGGTAAGAACACCAGTGACGCCGGTGCTGGTGTTAGGTTTGGGTTTGGGTGTGGCTCTGCATGAACTGCACCAGAAACTGGACCCTTTGAAGACGTCCTGCATGAATCTTACACACCGTGACTCAAACAGATCGGGTCCGATGGAAAATGGTTCTGACGGCCTTTCACTGACTTTCTTACAGCATTTCAAACTTCAGTAGCAGTCAGTCGGGTTTAAAAACTGCAGCGACGCGGTAGCCGCTGGACGAGTAAACCAGGACCTACCGGCCCACTAGTTGGACCTGTCCCAGTCGTAACCGCCAGCCTGATGCTTGCTCACAGTACGTGGCGTCCATTAGCGGGGTCTCAGGGTAAACCCAGCAGACAGGAACTCCCACCAGGGCCGACCCTTTCCTCGGCCCGTCTCCATGACAACGTAGCGCCTCACAAGAACCTTTGACTGATCCAGTAACACCGCCGACCACCTGGGCGGTAACACAGACGGCCAGCAGCATGAAAGGAGACCGAAAGAAGAAGAAGAGACACGGAGACAACGGGTGCTACTTGTGCATTTGTTAGTTTTAAAATATTTATAAAATGTGTAATTATGATTTAATATTATTCAGGTCTCCAGCAGACAAACAAGCTTCTTTGTCTGTCTCTGAGCTGTAGGTCACAGTGCACCATCATGCTCAGGAGGGGTGCATGTTGGGACACACTGTCATGGACATGGCATCTTTGTCCCTTGGCATCTTTGTCCCTTAGCATCTGGACTTCTCAGACCTTCTTTTCTTTCTTTTTTATTCTAAAGCGACCGGTGAAACCAACCATAACGATCGTAATACAGGCGTCTGCTAATCCAGGTGGACGCTGATGTGGCCGAGCTTCGGGTTGGAGTCGCGGGTGGGGTTGATGTTGTTAAAGTGAAGGACACAGTGTCCTCCGCCCCCCCACTCTCGGGGGTCCTCCCCTCCGACTCTTATCATCTTCTAAGCAGGGCTGGAAACGATGGCATGTGCTCTGAGAGATATAAGAGGGAGCCTCCTCTGTGTGCCCTCCAGCACACCTCTAAAGTTATTAGGGTTGGGAATTGATACGAGATTCCATTTTCCTTTCTGCTTAAAGATTCGGTTCTTAATCGATTCCCTTATCAATTCTCATTTGGGGAAAAAAGGAAAACAATGAGGCAAATTGCACTAATATGCAATGTTGGTTAATGAGTTACCTGCAGTAACGGATGGAGTCAGCCAAGGACATGCTAATGTTGCTGCTGCTGCTGCTGGGCTGAGAAGTACTGACGTTGGTCCGGAGCGGATCCAAAACGCCACATTCATTGATTGTTATTGCATGTTGGTAGTATTTCCTCCCTTTGATGAAATATTGACTTGGCAAGTATTTTGTCGTCTTTTTTACTGAAATGTTACCGGACTGTCGAGCGTTTGATCACTTGGGCGCCATGTTTACTATTGACTGCTGACTTATGCAACGTGCGGGACGACGTCATTCGTTCCCACGGGAATCGAACAGGGAATCGTTTGCAAAATTTGGAAACGATTCCAAGGAATTGAAACACTGGGAACCAGTTCTGAACAAGAACCAGTTCTGGATTCCCATCCCTAGTGTTGGTCCATCTCTTAATCCCCGTCCTCCGACAGGACCCTCCACACCAGTTCCCACAACCCCCCGCTATCGCTGCAACCTTCATGTTGAGTTGATGTCGGCGTTAACGGAGCCAGTCATGACTGGACATTAACTGGAGTGCAGGAAGACGCTGGGCCGGTGTTAACTACAGCCAGAGGCAGGTAAAGGGGACCGTGTTACCGTAGCGACCAGAGGCAGGTAGAGGGGGACCGTGTTACCGTAGCGACCAGAGGCAGGTAGAGGGGACCGTGTTACCGTAGCGACCAGAGGCAGGTAGAGGGGGACCGTGTTACCGTAGCGACCAGAGGCAGGTAGAGGGGACCGTGTTACCGTAGCGACCAGAGGCAGGTAGAGGGGGACCGTGTTACCGTAGCGACCAGAGGCAGGTAGAGGGGACCGTGTTACCGTAGCGACCAGAGGCAGGTAGAGGGGACCGTGTTACCGTAGCGACCAGAGGCAGGTAGAGGGGGACTGTGTTACCGTAGCGACCAGAGGCAGGTAAAGGGGACCGTGTTACCGTAGCGACCAGAGGCAGGTAGAGGGGGACCGTGTTACCGTAGCGACCAGAGGCAGGTAGAGGGGGACCGTGTTACCGTAGCGACCAGAGGCAGGTAGAGGGGACCGTGTTACCGTAGCGACCAGAGGCAGGTAGAGGGGACCGTGTTACCGTAGCGACCAGAGGCAGGTAGAGGGGACCGTGTTACCGTAGCGACCAGAGGCAGGTAGAGGGGGACTGTGTTACCGTAGCGACCAGAGGCAGGTAAAGGGGACCGTGTTACCGTAGCGACCAGAGGCAGGTAGAGGGGGACTGTGTTACCGTAGCGACCAGAGGCAGGTAAAGGGGACCGTGTTACCGTAGCGACCAGAGGCAGGTAAAGGGGACCGTGTTACCGTAGAGACCAGAGGCAGGTAGAGGGGGACCGTGTTACCGTAGAGACCAGAGGCAGGTAGAGGGAGACCGCGTTACCGTAGAGACCAGAGGCAGGTAGAGGGGACCGTGTTACCGTAGAGACCAGAGGCAGGTAAAGGGGACCGTGTTACCGTAGCGACCAGAGGCAGGTAGAGGGGGACCGTGTTACCGTAGCGACCAGAGGCAGGTAGAGGGGACCGTGTTACCGTAGAGACCAGAGGCAGGTAGAGGGGACCGTGTTACCGTAGAGACCAGAGGCAGGTAAAGGGGACCGTGTTACCGTAGCGACCAGAGGCAGGTAGAGGGGGACCGTGTTACCGTAGCGACCAGAGGCAGGTAGAGGGGACCGTGTTACCGTAGCGACCAGAGGCAGGTAAAGGGGACCGTGTTACCGTAGAGACCAGAGGCAGGTAGAGGGGACCGTGTTACCGTAGCGACCAGAGGCAGGTAGAGGGGGCCGTGTTACCGTAGCGACCAGAGGCAGGTAGAGGGGGCCGTGTTACCGTAGCGACCAGAGGCAGGTAGAGGGGACCGTGTTACCGTAGCGACCAGAGGCAGGTAGAGGGGGACCGTGTTACCGTAGCGACCAGAGGCAGGTAGAGGGGGACTGTGTTACCGTGTTACCGTAGCGACCAGAGGCAGGTAGAGGGAGACCGTGTTACCGTGTTACCGTAGCGACCAGAGGCAGGTAGAGGGGACCGTGTTACCGTAGCGACCAGAGGCAGGTAGAGGGGGACCGTGTTACCGTAGCGACCAGAGGCAGGTAGAGGGCACCGTGTTACCGTAGAGACCAGAGGCAGGTAGAGGGGGCCGTGTTACCGTAGCGACCAGAGGCAGGTAAAGGGGACCGTGTTACCGTAGCGACCAGAGGCAGGTAGAGGGGGACCGTGTTACCGTAGCGACCAGAGGCAGGTAGAGGGGACCGTGTTACCGTAGCGACCAGAGGCAGGTAGAGGGAGACCGTGTTACCGTGTTACCGTAGCGACCAGAGGCAGGTAGAGGGGACCGTGTTACCGTAGCGACCAGAGGCAGGTAGAGGGGGACCGTGTTACCGTAGCGACCAGAGGCAGGTAGAGGGGGACTGTGTTACCGTAGCGACCAGAGGCAGGTAGAGGGGACCGTGTTACCGTAGAGACCAGAGGCAGGTAGAGGGGGCCGTGTTACCGTAGCGACCAGAGGCAGGTAGAGGGGACCGTGTTACCGTAGCGACCAGAGGCAGGTAGAGGGGGACTGTGTTACCGTAGCGACCAGAGGCAGGTAGAGGGGACCGTGTTACCGTAGCGACCAGAGGCAGGTAGAGGGGGACCGTGTTACCGTAGCGACCAGAGGCAGGTAAAGGGGACCGTGTTACCGTAGCGACCAGAGGCAGGTAGAGGGGGACCGTGTTACCGTAGCGACCAGAGGCAGGTAGAGGGGACCGTGTTACCGTAGCGACCAGAGGCAGGTAGAGGGAGACCGTGTTACCGTGTTACCGTAGCGACCAGAGGCAGGTAGAGGGGACCGTGTTACCGTAGCGACCAGAGGCAGGTAGAGGGGGACCGTGTTACCGTAGCGACCAGAGGCAGGTAGAGGGGACCGTGTTACCGTAGCGACCAGAGGCAGGTAGAGGGGGACCGTGTTACCGTAGCGACCAGAGGCAGGTAGAGGGGACTGTGTTACCGTAGAGACCAGAGGCAGGTAGAGGGGGACCGTGTTACCGTAGAGACCAGAGGCAGGTAGAGGGGACCGTGTTACCGTAGAGACCAGAGGCAGGTAGAGGGGACCGTGTTACCGTAGAGACCAGAGGCAGGTAGAGGGGACCGTGTTACCGTAGCGACCAGAGGCAGGTAGAGTGGACCGTGTTACCGTAGCGACCAGAGGCAGGTAGAGGGGACCGTGTTACCGTAGCGACCAGAGGCAGGTAGAGGGGACCGTGTTACCGTAGCGACCAGAGGCAGGTAGAGGGGACCGTGTTACCGTAGCGACCAGAGGCAGGTAGAGGGGACCGTGTTACCGTAGCGACCAGAGGCAGGTAGAGGGAGACCGTGTTACCGTGTTACCGTAGCGACCAGAGGCAGGTAGAGGGGACCGTGTTACCGTAGAGACCAGAGGCAGGTAGAGGGGACCGTGTTACCGTAGCGACCAGAGGCAGGTAGAGGGGACCGTGTTACCGTAGCGACCAGAGGCAGGTAGAGGGGACCGTGTTACCGTAGCGACCAGAGGCAGGTAGAGGGGGACCGTGTTACCGTAGCGACCAGAGGCAGGTAGAGGGGGACCGTGTTACCGTAGCGACCAGAGGCAGGTAGAGGGGGACCGTGTTACCGTAGCGACCAGAGGCAGGTAGAGGGGGACCGTGTTACCGTAGCGACCAGAGGCAGGTAGAGGGGGACCGTGTTACCGTAGCGACCAGAGGCAGGTAGAGGGAGACCGTGTTACCGTGTTACCGTAGCGACCAGAGGCAGGTAGAGGGGACCGTGTTACCGTAGCGACCAGAGGCAGGTAGAGGGGGACCGTGTTACCGTAGCGACCAGAGGCAGGTAGAGGGCACCGTGTTACCGTAGAGACCAGAGGCAGGTAGAGGGGGCCGTGTTACCGTAGCGACCAGAGGCAGGTAAAGGGGACCGTGTTACCGTAGCGACCAGAGGCAGGTAGAGGGGGACCGTGTTACCGTAGCGACCAGAGGCAGGTAGAGGGGGCCGTGTTACCGTAGCGACCAGAGGCAGGTAGAGGGAGACCGTGTTACCGTGTTACCGTAGCGACCAGAGGCAGGTAGAGGGGACCGTGTTACCGTAGCGACCAGAGGCAGGTAGAGGGGGACCGTGTTACCGTAGCGACCAGAGGCAGGTAGAGGGGGACCGTGTTACCGTAGCGACCAGAGGCAGGTAGAGGGGACTGTGTTACCGTAGAGACCAGAGGCAGGTAGAGGGGACCGTGTTACCGTAGCGACCAGAGGCAGGTAGAGGGGGACTGTGTTACCGTAGCGACCAGAGGCAGGTAGAGGGGACCGTGTTACCGTAGAGACCAGAGGCAGGTAGAGGGGGCCGTGTTACCGTAGCGACCACAGGCAGGTAGAGGGGACCGTGTTACCGTAGCGACCAGAGGCAGGTAGAGGGGGACTGTGTTACCGTAGCGACCAGAGGCAGGTAGAGGGGACCGTGTTACCGTAGCGACCAGAGGCAGGTAGAGGGGGACCGTGTTACCGTAGCGACCAGAGGCAGGTAAAGGGGACCGTGTTACCGTAGCGACCAGAGGCAGGTAGAGGGGGACCGTGTTACCGTAGCGACCAGAGGCAGGTAGAGGGGACCGTGTTACCGTAGCGACCAGAGGCAGGTAGAGGGGACCGTGTTACCGTAGCGACCAGAGGCAGGTAGAGGGGGACCGTGTTACCGTAGCGACCAGAGGCAGGTAGAGGGGACCGTGTTACCGTAGCGACCAGAGGCAGGTAGAGGGGGACCGTGTTACCGTAGCGACCAGAGGCAGGTAGAGGGGACTGTGTTACCGTAGAGACCAGAGGCAGGTAGAGGGGACCGTGTTACCGTAGCGACCAGAGGCAGGTAGAGGGGACCGTGTTACCGTAGCGACCAGAGGCAGGTAGAGGGGACCGTGTTACCGTAGCGACCAGAGGCAGGTAGAGGGGACCGTGTTACCGTAGCGACCAGAGGCAGGTAGAGGGGACCGTGTTACCGTAGCGACCAGAGGCAGGTAGAGGGGGACCGTGTTACCGTAGCGACCAGAGGCAGGTAGAGGGAGACCGTGTTACCGTGTTACCGTAGCGACCAGAGGCAGGTAGAGGGGACCGTGTTACCGTAGAGACCAGAGGCAGGTAGAGGGGACCGTGTTACCGTAGCGACCAGAGGCAGGTAGAGGGGGACCGTGTTACCGTAGCGACCAGAGGCAGGTAGAGGGGGACCGTGTTACCGTAGCGACCAGAGGCAGGTAGAGGGGACCGTGTTACCGTAGCGACCAGAGGCAGGTAGAGGGGACCGTGTTACCGTAGCGACCAGAGGCAGGTAGAGGGGACCGTGTTACCGTAGCGACCAGAGGCAGGTAGAGGGGACCGTGTTACCGTAGCGACCAGAGGCAGGTAGAGGGAGACCGTGTTACCGTGTTACCGTAGCGACCAGAGGCAGGTAGAGGGGACCGTGTTACCGTAGAGACCAGAGGCAGGTAGAGGGGACCGTGTTACCGTAGCGACCAGAGGCAGGTAGAGGGGACCGTGTTACCGTAGCGACCAGAGGCAGGTAGAGGGGACCGTGTTACCGTGTTACCGTAGCGACCAGAGGCAGGTAGAGGGGGACCGTGTTACCGTAGAGACCAGAGGCAGGTAGAGGGGACCGTGTTACCGTAGCGACCAGAGGCAGGTAGAGGGGGACCGTGTTACCGTAGCGACCAGAGGCAGGTAGAGGGGGACCGTGTTACCGTAGCGACCAGAGGCAGGTAGAGGGGACCGTGTTACCGTAGCGACCAGAGGCAGGTAAAGGGGACCGTGTTACCGTAGCGACCAGAGGCAGGTAGAGGGGACCGTGTTACCGTAGCGACCAGAGGCAGGTAGAGGGGGACCGTGTTACCGTAGCGACCAGAGGCAGGTAGAGGGGACCGTGTTACCGTAGCGACCAGAGGCAGGTAGAGGGGACCGTGTTACCGTAGCGACCAGAGGCAGGTAGAGGGGACCGTGTTACCGTAGCGACCTGAGGCAGGTAGAGGGGGACCGTGTTACCGTAGAGACCAGAGGCAGGTAGAGGGGACCGTGTTACCGTAGAGACCAGAGGCAGGTAGAGGGGACCGTGTTACCGTAGAGACCAGAGGCAGGTAGAGGGGACCGTGTTACCGTAGAGACCAGAGGCAGGTAGAGGGGACCGTGTTACCGTAGCGACCAGAGGCAGGTAGAGGGGGACCGTGTTACCGTAGCGACCAGAGGCAGGTAGAGGGGACCGTGTTACCGTAGCGACCAGAGGCAGGTAGAGGGGACCGTGTTACCGTAGCGACCAGAGGCAGGTAGAGGGGACCGTGTTACCGTAGCGACCAGAGGCAGGTAGAGGGGACCGTGTTACCGTAGCGACCAGAGGCAGGTAGAGGGGGACCGTGTTACCGTGTTACCGTAGCGACCAGAGGCAGGTAGAGGGGACCGTGTTACCGTAGCGACCAGAGGCAGGTAGAGGGGACCGTGTTACCGTAGCGACCAGAGGCAGGTAGAGGGGACCGTGTTACCGTAGCGACCAGAGGCAGGTAGAGGGGACCGTGTTACCGTAGCGACCAGAGGCGCTGCAGACGTGACTCCACCATGTTTGACATCACAAGTTTATAATCAGACACATTACTCCGGGTGGAGATACTCAAAGACGAGAAAATAAGGCGGCAAACTGGATTCTGTTCACTAAAAACTGTTGAAACTGTTGTCCCAGAGTCTCCCAGAATGCATTGCACACCGAAGAGCAGCAGTAACAGTAGAGGAGAAGAATAAAAAGTAAAGTTAGAACATTGTTCTTGTGCAGAAGAATATAGTTTTAAGCTGCTTCATGCAGGTTTGTGGTTATCAAGAAAATGAGTAGCTGTTTTGCTTCCTCCAAACTTTATTTATAACAGATGAAATATAAAAGGATTTAAAAAACATTAAAAACATCATACCTTTTGCCGGAGGGGTCCATGGTCCGTTCTCAGCTGTGTTAATGTTTTATTTTATGCTCAAATAAATTGCCGAGCTTTGTGATCAAACGTTGGCCCGCTAGCGGAGCTGTGATGTCATCAAGTGGACAGATGCTCCAACTGCAGGAAGACTGAAACCCCCCCCCCCCCCCCCCCCCCCCCCCGTCTCCCAAAGTACTTTCCCTCCCCCCCCCCGAGTCGTGCCTGCCAGGTACAGCCCAGTCTTGGACGACTCTGAACTTAGAAGCTTGTCTTGTTTGCATGGTAATGTCACAGCCACTCTCCGGGTCTTTGGTCCCCAGTGTTCTCTGGTCCTGGTCCTGGCCAGCGTGGGAACCCCTCGTGGTGGCAGAGTAACTCCACTGGGAGCTACCACATTCACATTTGTTGCACCTGACATCGCCATGGCAACCCGAGTGCCACTCGGAGCTCACAGCTGATCAGCAGCCTCGCTGTCACGTGACTCATATGGCGCTTTTCCACTAGCACCTACTCAGCTCAACTCGGCCTGGTTTCTTTTTCACTACAATTCAGCAGAAGTAGGAGGTTGGAGAAGCTGCTGTGACGTATTTGATTGTGTATCTAAAGGAAGAAGACAACAACACTAAAGATGTAGAACCTGGAGGAGATGATAGATGTGCTGCTGGATCTGTGGCTTGTGTTTGATATCAAGTTAAAAAATGAGAGTGAGAGAAGATTCAAGCGGCAACGCTTTTTAATTTTTTTTTTATTTTGTCTCTGTGCTGCTGAAAAGTCAGCTGGAGCCGTGAGCAGCTATGAAGAGACAGAGCTCCTGGTAGATCTGGTCGTTCCTTATCTCCGTCTAGATCCCTTTTTAATTCTCTCCCCAGTCACCAGGTTTATGAACATCTGACCCTCAGAGTTGGATCAGAAACAGACTTTTGCTGCCGTTGAATAAAATGAACAAGAATCCGCCGTCAGAGACGCTCTTCAACTGATGTCCACAGCCCGACTCGGCCCGCTTAGAACCTCGGCAGAGTAGTTACAGAAAAAGTAACTACTCAGCACGTTAGACCCCTAACGGAGAAGAAACAAACCGGGTGGAGGAGAGTCGAGCTGAGTAAGTACTAGTGGAAAAGCTCCAATCGATTCTCTCAAACTCTTTCAGGAGCAGCTGTCTGAAGCGGGACTGTCCTTCCTGTTGGACGAGTCTGATACCGTCCTGGCCTACGAAAACAAGGGGAAGAACAACGAGCAGGGGCAGCAGGGACACGACCCTCTGATGTCGGCGCTGGACAACCTGAACCGAGTCCAGCAGCTGGAGATCATCCACGGTACACGGAACCGCCAACCCTACGCCCACACCAGACCCCACACAACCACAGCTCCCATGGTTCCATGCTGCTGTTGACCGTGTTTGTCTTTCAGGGTACAATGACATGAAGACGGAGCTGAAGGACTTCCTGCAGAGGTTCGCCGCTGAAGGAAAGGTGAGGGCCTTGAACTGCGGTCAGGTTTGGGTTCAGCAGGTGGTCGACGATCAGTACAGTAATCCCTGGCTGTAACGCGGTTCACCTTTCACGACTCGCTGCTTCATGGATTTACATTGTGCATCGTGTTCTGCATTCTGATTGGCTAAACAGTCTCCCCTCTTCTTCACTTCCTGTGTCAATAACATTGGTTGCTTAGCAACAAGCTGAGAACGGCCATTGACCTTCAGCAGCAGCTCAAGAACGGGAACTTTGATGAATCGTTCATTACAGTCTCAGATATAATCCATGGTGTCGGTTTATAAGAATCTTTTTGCCCAGAAGAAAAAAGAGCGACGACAACAACGACCCATAACTATGTTCTTCTCTAGTAAAAACACTCCTGCACCGCGGCTTTAGAAGAAAAAGACACTACAGAGCGAGTCGGGATGCAGTGAAATTCCCGCAAGTCACAATTTGTCCTACTGGACTTATTGTATTTTTTTTCATAATCATTTTTCATTTTCTCCCGTTCAGATCCAATAGCTCGGGTCGCGGTGGGGCGGTGCTGATCTCCACTATTTGAAGACTTGTATAATAATTGGAAAAAAAAAAAGGTTCCTACTTCGTGGATTTCACTTATCACGGGTTCTTTTAGGAACGTAACCCCCGCCAAAAACTAGGGATTACTGTACTCAGTTATCAGATGTTCAGCCTCATCTCAGTCCTACAGCGTTACAGTCTTACTCTGACCCAGCAAGGCTGTGGCTGCATGACCCCCCCCGCCTGGCGCTGCAGATAAACCCACACTGACGTCTGTCTGGTATTTGGATCCCGCCATGTGGCTGCGTCTCGGCTCCACGCCTCACCTCATACCGTCGGGTCATAAAAACGCGTCTACATGAACCCGTTGTTGGACAGAACGTTCCAGCTGTGTTCTTACCACGCCCACGTTACCCATCAGCCTTGCAGCTCTGTCGCCCGTAGCTTTAGCAGTAGGGATGGGAATTGATAAGATTTTTACTATTCCAATTCCATTTTCCATTCACGATTCGGTTCTTTATTTCTTTATTTTATTTTTCTTTCTTTCTTTATCGATTCTCATTTGAAAAAAGGGACAACAATGAAGCAAATGGTGCTAATATGACAGGCTGTGTTCGTTAGTTAATTAGTTACCTGCAGTACTATTAGCCAAGAACACCCTAACGTTGCTGCTGCTGCTGGGTTAAGAATTACTGACGTTAGTCCAAAACACAACATTCATTGATTAATTGCATGCTGTGTGCACAAATGTTTTTGTATGTTGGTAGTATTTCCTCCCTTTGACGAAATATTCACTTGGCAAGTATTGCAAGTTGCCCTGCTGTCGTCTTTTTTACTGAAATGTAACCGGACTTTCGAGGGTTTGTATATCTTGGGGGCCATGTTTACTATTCATGGGAGTATTCAGTGATGACGTCATTCGTGCCCATCACAATCCAAAAGGGAATCATTTGCAAAATGTGGAAACGATTCCAAGGAATTGAAACACTTTAGAACCGGTTCTGAAGGAGAACCGGTTCTCAGTTCCCATCCCTATGCAGCAGTGTGCTAGTTAACTCCTCCCCCTGGCCAGCGTTTCCAGAGCTGCTGCTCGCCTGAAACCGCTCCACTGCTAAAGCTGCCTGAAGGCGTCATGTGACCTTCTGTCGTCCGGCAGGTCGTGACCTCTGAGGACATCCGGGAGTTCTTCGAGCAGCACAGTCGCAAAAGACGGCGGGTGGACGGGCCGGCCTTCTACTGCTCCTGATCTGCTCCTGATCTGCTCCTGATCTGCTCCTGGTCCCCTGACTTCATCCCCGCCACATATTTATGCATTTCTGGACTTGTTTTTGACCTTCGTCTCCTCCGTCATGTTTCTGGATGTTTTAACGTTGTTAACGTTGTTTTAACGTTGTTAAATGCCTCTTAGTGTGGTATTTTCCTTTAAAAGAAGAATAAAAGTGAGCTTGAGTAACATGTCATGCTGTCGTGTTTCCAGAGCCAGCAGTTCTGGTTCTGGTGTCCCTAGAACTGGGTTCACAGGTCCTGGCTCCATCAGCGGAGACCCAGCTCTCTGACTGGTCTGGAGGCCTCGTGGTCCACAGCGGCGTGTCCCTCAGGCGGGTCGCCGCTTCAGAGGGGACAAACACTTTCCAACGTATAACAGTTATTACCAAGAAGCATCGTTACAACAAAAGAAATAATCGTGTGCGTGTGTGGTCTCGTCTCGGTTCCTTTGCTTTCTGGCTGATATTTCTGTCACTTTTTTTTTGTCTGCATATATATTAATGTCCAAGTTGGCTTACAGTTTAAGATTAAGATTCCGAGAATATTCTAATTTTTTGAGATAGGATATTTTTTGTTTTCTTAAACTGTAAGCCATGATCAGCAATATTAAAATAATAAAAGGCTTGCAATATTTCAGTTGATTTGTAATTAATCCAGAATGGATGAAATTTTTGTTTTTTTAATTGCATTACAGAAAATCACAATATTAAAATTTTCTGAGACAGTTCTGTATAAAACCAAGTCATTATTATTATTATTATTATTATTATTATTATTATTATTATTAATAATAATACAACAAAAGTCTCTAGGCGCTTTCCAGAGACCCAGAACATGAACATAAACCCCCGAGCAATTATTACATAAACAATGGCAGGTAAAAACTCCCCTTTAGGAGGAAAGAAACCTGGACCAGGACCTGGATCATAAGGGGGGACCCTCCTGCCGAGGGCCAGACTGGGGGGGTCAGGGACGTCAGCAGCACAGCAGGCAGGTGGAAGCAACAACGGGATGACCAGAGGGGGGGGGGGGGACTGCAGCTCAGCACGCAGCTCCTGAGGCTCCGGCCTGCAAACATACACAAAAGAGAAAAACGGGGGCCAGCACAAGAAACTACAAGGGCATGGAGGCGCTACCAGGAGACGTGGAGGAGGCCTAGGGGGGGCAACAACCCAGCAGCAGGGCCGCTACCTCCACCTTGGTGTAAGGAGGAACCGGGGGAGCACAGGCGGAGTCCTGCCAAATGACCTCCAGCAGGCCACGAAGGTGCTCTGCTCACACGGTCAGAAACAGACTCGGTGAGGGGCAGGAGGCCCGCCGGCCACAGGTGGGGGTTTCAGGTTCACACTGAGCACATGTGACAGAGTCTGGAGACGCCGTGCTGAACAGTATACTGCCTGCATGGGGGTGGTGGGGGTACCGGGGTGGGCTCCTCAGGTCTGTTGTGAGACTACATGCTGGTGCCGTTCCCTCCAGGTTCCTCCAGGACAATGCTGGAGTGTTTCAGCAGGTCCTGCAGAACAAAAGCTTGATGCTCTGGACTGGCCCGCCGTCCCGGACCTGAACCTAGACGAGCACATCTGGGACATCATGTCTCCTCCATCCGACTAGGACCGTCAAGGAGATGGAAGATGCTGTAGTCCAGGTCTGGGAGGAGACCATCCCCCACCCAGGCGTGTAGGGAGGTCTGTCACCCACTGCTGAGCCTCATTCTGACATGTTTAAGGACATTACGTCCTGTCGTGTGTTTTCCCACTTAAATAGGGAGTGTAACTGCATATCCAGACTCCATGGGTTGCTAAAAAATTAGATTTCCATTAATAATTTTTGCCATTTTGTTGTCAGCACATTCAACTATGTAAAGAACGATGTTTTATTTTGTGTTCCCTTTATTTTTTTTTTGCTGTGTGTGCGTGCATATAATTCTCACGTTTACACATAGCCGGGTATTTACAAAAATGTATATTTATACCTCTACGTTTTGAAAAATACCATCATTTACACGAATCTGCATAAATAGCTGTTACGGTGCTATGAGCAGCCAAACCTACAGGGGGCAGTGTAACGAGAAGATAAAGTCATGCTAGCCAATCAGAATCCTGGAAAAAAACAGTAACTACAGTTTACAGATTGTAAACACAGGTCGTACACATGACGCTGGTGACGTTTCTGTCTCATAATGTGACGTTCTGAAGCCTAAATGTCCGTTTCTCTCCGTTTACAAGCAAACGTGAAGACAGAGTTTTTGAAAATCTCCACTTTGGCCGGAGTTTTCAGAAACAATGGTTTTTAGTGACTTTGAGCTTCGTTTTCGTGTAAACAAACGGCCAAAACGCATGAAAACACCACCGTTTTTGCTACGTGGAAACGGGGCTTCAGTCAAAACTGCTTCAGGTCACGTTGTTTTGCATCATAACTAAATACAAGAAAATAGAAATACAACAACCAGTATTTCAACCTCCAACACGACAAACAAGCAGCGATCGAGAAGAAACGTTTCCGGTCCCGCGTCGTATTTCATCCCTTTACTTGCCGAAATGAAATAGTAGCTGTCCAGTTAAACTGCTGAGGGGAACCTTGTGTTCTGTGCAGAGTTCATTAGCTTCGTGGATTGGCTCGGTCACGGTGACGTGGGCCCACGGTCCCTCTCACTTCCGGGTGGGTGACTGGTAGTTAGTTCCTATGAAGCTCCCAGACCCCTGAGCTTCATCTGGATCTGTTAGTTCCTATGAAGCTCCCAGACCCCTGAGGTTCATCTGGATCTGTTAGTTCCTATGAAGCTCCCAGACCCCTGAGGTTCATCTGGATCTGTTAGTTCCTATGAAGCTCCCAGACCCCTGAGCTTCATCTGGATCTGTTAGTTCCTATGAAGCTCCCAGACCCCTTAGGTCTTCTGGATCCGGTTTGTTGTGGTTCCAGAACCAGAACCAAGCAAGGTTCATCAGCGTTCAGTTATTCTGCTCCTCACCGGTGGAACAAACTTCCTGTAGACCTGAGGTCTGCTCCAACTGTAGATCCTTCAAATCAGGATAAAAACATTACCGGTACTGTTATTTCATTTTATTTGTTATTTACTGTTTAATTGTGTCTTGCCGCTTTTAATGTTTATGTAAATCACTTTGAATTACCTTGTGTTGAATTGTGCTACAAATAAACTTGCCTTGCCTTAGACGTGTTAACGTTTCCTTGGGTTCTGACTGACAGCTCGGCTGCAGGTGCAGGAGGACGGTCCAGGTCCAGGTCCTGGTCCAGGTCCTGGTCCAGGTGTAGATCCAGGTCCTGGTCCTGGTCCTGGTCTAGGTGTAGATCCAGGTCCAGGTCCAGGTCCTGGTCCAGGTCCAGGTCCTGGTCCTCCTGATCAGCTGCATGTTTGTTCAGGTGGTGTCTTAAACACGCACCTGACATTTGCAAAAGATCTGCTGATCACTCACTGTACCCGTGTGTGTGTGTGTGTGTGTGTGTGTGTGTGTGTGTGTGTGTGTGTGTGTGTGTGTGTGTGTGTGTGTGTGTGTGTGTGTGTGTGTGTGTGTGTGTGTGTGTGTGTGTGTGTGTGTGTGTGTGTGTGTGTGTGTGTGTCATCTGTCACCACTGTTTGATGTGTTTCCGATGCTCAGCAGACTGTCACCTGCACGTCTGCTCCGGCTTTCATCCTCCAGCTCGTCACTCGTCGTTCCTCCGGCTCTGTTGTCCTGCAGAGATCTAATCAGCAGCTGGGGGAGCAGCTGAACATCTGCTCACGTTAACTCTCCTGGTGCTCCTGCTTCTGCTTCATCTGCTCCAGTTCCTGCAGCAGCTGAACCTGACCGGGTCAGATCGTTGATCAGTTCTTCAGACCTCAAGCTTTGTCTGAGCTGATGTGACGACCCTTCAGCCAGCTGTCAGCCTGTGTCCCGTCACCCTGCTGGCTCCTCCTCCTCCTCCTCCTCCAGGGTCCTGCAGGCTTCAGCCTCAGTCGGAGGGAAGGACGGCAGGCGAAGGCACCAGACCAGAGCGGAGCACCAGCCCGTCAGAGCTGCTTCAGGAGTCAGTTGTGGAAGATGGTGGGCTGTGTGAAGAGGATGGTGGTGAACATCTCCAGACTGACTCCTCCAAAGGACATCCTGGTGGAAACCAAGAGGACCATCTACAGCAAACCACCCCGGAACAAGATCGGAGCCGCGGTGAGTCAAGGTCAATAACTAAGTTATTAAAACACCTGCAGGCAACCAGATAATTAATCGCTTATTAAAAATAATCCTGGACGGACAGATGTGTTTACAAAAACTGGTTTTAACTAGTGTTTAACTAGGTTTAACTTAAAAATGTACACTGGTTCACTGTTTATACATTTATTACTGATTGATTTCTGTTTAGATTTACTGACATGATACCAGTTAGTTACAAATAATGAAGGTTTACCTCAAGAGAAGCTGAATAATTCCTGCTGAGTCCTGGTTCACTGCATGCCCCTTTTGCACTAGTATCACTTCAGTATCACTGAGTCCTGGTTCCCTCTGAATCAGAGGGAACCAGGACTCAGGATGATCCAGGACTCAGGATGATCCAGGACTCAGGATGATCCAGGACTCAAAGATCCTTGTGAATTCGGGGCCCTGCAAGCTCAGTGGGTTCAGCGGGCACCATTTGTAGAGGTTCGAGTCCCGACCTGTCTCTGTACTGCAGTGTGTGTGTCCCCCCCCTCTCCCTCTCTCTACCCGTTTTCTGTCTACCCACTTTCTCAATAAAGGCCACTAGTGCCACAAAAACCTTTAAAAAAGATGGTCCTAGTTCTCCTTGACTGTTGGATCTCTCTGATCCCGGATCAGGACCTGAACACGGGATGTTGCTTGTTTTATTGATTCCAGAGAAGTGAATATTTACAACCAGAATCCTAAAAAAGAAAGTTGTGTAAAGTGAAATCATGATGTACTCCTCTGCAGTTCATAAACCTTTACTGGAAAAAATGAAACTAAGAAACTGTTGAGGACCTGGACTCTTGTACCAAGAAGTCCCACTGTGACTACGTTTACATGCAGTCAAAATTGGGGTTATTGCTAATATTCCGGTTACTGAAACATTGGGAATATTCAGTTTCCATGCGTGAGCAAACAGGGTTATCCCTGTATACATGGTAATTAATCATTCAGGATATCTGGATCAAACCAGCGACGCACGGAGAACATCATGACACAATTCCCGTCATTTCTGCTTCTTCTTCCTGTATCCAAATTCAAAACAAATGCTGCTTTGCGCAACTTTTCACTCACTTTCTTGTAAATCTTCTATCCCGGTACTTTCTACCGTCTACAAATGCAGAAATGTTCATATCCTTCATTACATTTATGAAGTGATTAGTCTCCTCCTGGTCTTGTTTCTCCGTGTTTAGAAGAACTTCCTGGACTCAAAAGACCAGGATTCCTTGTGAACAGAGCATGTGCAGAAAACAAATTCCTGTTCCGTTTGATGGGGATATTCTGTTTGGTGTTTACATGACCCAATATTCAGTTATAAAAGGAGTAACCCAGGGCTCATATTGGGGTTTTTAAAAACCTGAATATGAGCAAATTCAGGTTATTCAAAGGGGTTATTGGTGTTTACATGGCCGTGCAAATTCGGGTTATTGCCAATATTCGGGTTTTAAAAGGGTTATTGATGCATGGAAACACAGTCTGTGGTGCAGGATGCAGGATGTGGTTTAGGGTTTGGTTTTACACCAATGGACCTCCAGACCACAAGAGATGCAGAGCTCTGATAAGATTGACGGTTCTTCTACTCTTTCGTCTTGGGTCTTTAGTCTGGAGTCTTTAGTCTGAAGTCTTAAAACTGTTAGAGTCAGTAGTCATAGTTGCAGCTATAGATCAAGACTATAATAGTTAGTCTCAAATATAGCTTGGTGGTAGATATGCTACTATAGGCTTATGCTGCAGGGGGCACCGACATGATCCACTGGGCGGTGCCTCTCACCCTTCTTCTCCTCTCCTCTTCCCTTCCTCTCTTCTCCATTTCCATTTTTATTTATAATTTTATTTAATATTTATTTTTTGTCCATCGTTCCTGTAGTTTCTTATGCCGGCCCCCCTTTTTTCTCTTTTGTGCATGTTTGCAGGCCGGAGCCTCGGGAGCTGCGTGCTGGCCTACCCCTTTAGTCAGGGGTCTTTAGTCTGGAGTCTTTAGTCTAGGGCAGGGGTCGGCAACCCAAAATGTTTTAGAGCCATATTGGACCAAAAAAAACAAAAAACAAATATGTCTGGAGCCGCAAAAAATGAAAAGTCTTGTATTAGAATGAAGGCAAATGGCGAAATGTTGAGAAAAAAGTCGAAATGTTGTGAAAAAAGTCAGAAGTTCGAGAAAAAAGTCAGAAGTTCGAGAAAAAAGTTGAAATGTTGAGAAAAAAGTCGAAATGTCGAGGAAATAGTCAGAATTTTGAGAAAAAAGTTGAAATGTCGAGAAAAAAGTAAATGTTGAGAAAAAGGTCAAAATGGCGAGAAAAAAGTCAAAATGTCGAGATTAATGTTGAAGTACAATCTCGAGAAAAAAGACAAAATCTTGAGGAAAAAGTCGAAATGTCAGAAAAAAGTCAAAATATCGAGAAAAAAATCGAAATGTCGAGAAAAAAGAAAAAAAGAAGAAAAAAAGAAAAAAGAAGAAAAAAAGAGAAAAAAGAGAAAAAAAAGAAGAAAAAAACGAAAAAAAGGTCAAACATTTTTGAAAAAGCTCCAGGAGCCAATAGGGCGGCGCTAAAGAGGCTCTAGAGCCGCGGGTTGCCGACCCCCTGACGAGGGCCTTTAGTCTGGATTCTTTTTTCGGGGGTCTTTATCTGTTATCTTTAGTCTAGATTCTTTAGTCCAGGGTCTTTTGTTTGGAGTCTTTACTCTGGGGTATTTAGTCCGTGATCTTTAGTCCAGGGTTTTTAGTCTTAGTCTTTAGTCCGGGGTTTTTAGTCTGGGGTGTTTAGTCCGGGGTCTTAAATCGAACGTCTTTAGTCTGGAGTTTGGAGTCTTTAGTCGACAGTTTGTATTCTGGTTTGGAGGGGGGGTCATGTTTTTTTGGGTCCATATCCCAGCTGTTTTGTGAGCTGCCATCAAACCTATGTCAAATATAGATCAAATCTTCATAACATGCCATTTACATGGTTCCCAGCATGCAACTACGTGTGGATACTTCTGCATCAGCTTCTCGTTTGATTCACTACAGTTGCTGGTTTCTTGTCTCTAACAGCAAAGTTTCCTGGTCATGTCGGTGTTTGCTGCAGCCATGTTGGCCCCAGCAGCCTGGATCCTCCATCACCTGCCGGAGTACAGACAGAGAGCCCAGCAGCGTCCCCGGACCTGATCCCCATCCAAGCCTTCCATCCTCCTCACTCGTACACCTGCATGACCTTCAGTCACCTACACATTTAATCATCCTCATTCATCTTTGATGTAGAAATACATGTGACCTGTAATCAATCAAATATAAAGAGTTCAGTTTAGGTTTAGTTCACTGTATTTGTGTCTTCCCTTATCTTAACCTTTTTAGAAAATAAAGTTTGGAACAGCTTGTCTTTATCAGATTCAATGACATCATCAGGTATTTAACTTGACGTCATCAATAGTTCTTCATTAAAAGGCAAATTCTGGTGTCGCTTTTAGGGTCCAGATCCAGACCTGCAGGTCCTCTACAGACCACTAGGGTCCAGATCCAGACCTGCAGGTCCTCTACAGACCACTAGGGTCCAGATCCAGACCTGCAGGTCCTCTACAGACCACTAGGGTCCAGATCCAGACCTGCAGGTCCTCTACAGACCACCAGGGTCCAGATCCAGACCTGCAGGTCCTCTACAGACCACTAGGGTCCTGATCCAGACCTGCAGGTCCTCTACAGACCACCAGGGTCCAGATCCAGACCTGCAGGTCCTCTACAGACCACTAGGGTCCAGATCCAGACCTGCAGGTCCTCTACAGACCACTAGGGTCCAGATCCAGACCTGCAGGTCCTCTACAGACCACTAGGGTCCAGATCCAGACCTGCAGGTCCTCTACAGACCACTAGGGTCCAGATCCAGACCTGCAGGTCCTCTACAGACCACTAGGGTCCAGATCCAGACCTGCAGGTCCTCTACAGACCACTAGGGTCCAGATCCAGACCTGCAGGTCCTCTACAGACCAGTAGGGTCCAGATCCAGCAGTGAGTTCATCTCCATGGACCTCAGTGTTTAAATGTCTAACTTTACCGCAGAAACAGTTTAAACTGGTAGAAACCAGTGTGAGTAGTTCATCCCCAGGTAAACTAGTTCAGGTTTTTGATAGACAGCTGCTTTATGCTCTGAGGAGGACTTAAGCTACTTTTTGGTGAACTTGACCTCTAAACTGTGAATTAAGGCGTAACAGCAGAATCATTGTATTTCATGGGGGGGGGGGTGGGGGGGGGTTATATCGTGCATATGAGAGGGGACGACCCGGCACGTCTCCGTATACCGTGTCAGAAGTTATTGCTACATGGACTGGTTTTAAAGACAATATAATTATAGTCCTGTTAAAGCAGCACTATGTAACTTTTCCACCTTAATCTAATATTTCATCATCATCATTGTGATGGAACATCAACTTCCAACAGGTTTAATGAACCTCTGTCATGGTCTGAGGGGTCTGTATCGCCTTCACTGGCACTATGTAACTTTGAGGAGCATGGTAGGAACCCTTCCACACTACTGGTAAAGCACTACCGCTTTTGTCCAAAGGAGCCGCCAAACTCAACAAAAGCTGAAAGTTACATTGTGCTGCTTTAATTGACCTGCCATTAGGCCCCGCCCCCCCAACAAAGGTGAGCCAATGGCTCCTGAATATCAGTTCCACAGGGAGCAGAACTGGGACTCTGTGGAGGTTTCAGCTCCACAAAAAAACCCCGAAGATCCTGAACTCACATCTGTTTATTGAGTTTATTTAAATGAATGTGTCTGCAGTTTTTGTGGTACTGATTCCAGGTACTGGAGATGATGGAGTTTATTTTATTTCCTAAATCCAAACTAAACCGAGTTAAACCTCTGTTTTGCATTAAACTCCTCCTTGTCTTCCATAAGATCAACAAGGACGTCTACGTTTGTTGGGAGATAAATCAGAGCAGCAGAGAGTTGAACTCTAAAGATCACAGTGGTTACGTAGAGACAGCGGCCTCGTCTCTGATTAGTGGGTTAGTGTTAACGTTGACTTCTGGTGTCCCATAGCGCTGGGCTGGCTTTCACTTCAGTCCACTTTTATTCATAAAGTGTCTTTTACCACACAAGTGGTCTCCAGGTGGTCTCCAGAGACCTGGGGCCGGATTCACCAATATGTTGTTAAGAACCATCTTGAGAAATGTCTTAAGATCTAAAATTAAGAAGTTCATGATAAAAGTTCTTAAGTGCAATTCCTCAATATTTTCTTAAGAACCATCTTAATAACTGTCATTTCTTACGAATTTCTTATTTTTCCTACTTAAGAACTTCTTAAAATATGTCATTGCATTGCACGCGCCAACAAACAACATTTATATATATATATATATATATATATATATATATATATATATATATATATATATATATTATATATACAGGTAGTTTGGTCTTAACCGTCAGTCACTCACTAAACATGGAGAAGGAGAAAAAGAGATGCAGGAACTTTTCAAGGTTATGGTGGGTGAGATTAATGTGTGAAAAAAAATACTGTTGGGGAAAATTAATAATAATTAACTACCACGCTAACTAACATGCTAACTAACAGTTAACAGGCTCTTTGTGTAATTAATTCAATTAAATTCAATTCAATTTTATTTATATAGCGTCTAATTACAATGTATCTGTAATTACAAAGTATATCCTCAAACTATGACCTACTAGTCTAAACTTGTCTAAAATGTGTTGAAAAAGGTGATATTAGAGGCTTATTATTATTATTATTATTACCTTTTCACAGAAGAAATCTTAAGACAGGTCAAGGTTGTCTTAAAGTTAAGAAAAAAGTCAAGAACAAATTTGAGAACTTTTATTTCCAGAATACCATTTATTCTTAAGTTTTTTCTTAAGGAGAATCTTAAGAAGAAAGTTGAGAAAATACTTAGAACTTTTTTGGAGAATATGACTTCTTCTCTTTTTTCTTCTTAACTTAAGAAAAAAATGACACTTAAGAAGATTTTTTTTCTTAAGAATGTTTTGTGAATCCGGCTCCAGAACATGACCCTCCATCAATTATTACATAATCATAACCAACGGCAGGTAAAAACTCCCCTTTAGGAGTGAAGGAACCTGGACCAGGACCTGGATCACCCTCCTGCCGAAGACCAGCCAGGTAGAGGATGAAAAGAGAACCAGGAAAGAGAGGATAAAGAACAAAGAGAGGACACACATATATCAATATTGCTGATCCGTTAACTGGAGAACTAAGAGTCCTGTGTACGTATGACTGGTACATGTATGACTACATGTACATGTACGACTGTATGACTGGTACAGATGTCACCACCAACGACCAGGCGTCCTCATTCATGTGACCGAGGGGTTTATCCTGTCGTCTTTATAGTCTGTGGTGCTGATCCAAGAAAACACGTCCTTTCAAAGTAAAAGTAAGTCAAATGTGACTGGTTTCTCCCATGATTCACAGCAGCATAAAACGCGTTTTCGGAGCGTTTCTGTTTGAGCAGGAAGTCTTCCGTTTATTTACTTTGTTCCGCTGGATTTAGAGAGTTAATCACTTCCTGCTTTAGGACATACTTTCTCACGGACGCCACAACATAAACACAGAGGTCTTCTTGGTCCCTCCGTCCTCCCAACATGGCATTTTTCAGCAGAAATGGCCAAGAACAAAAGAAATGTGAAGGTGTAACAGCGTCGAAGGGGTGAAACTATGGAACCGCCTGGATGAGGAACTAAAAAAAGTAGCTCAATTTACAAATTTAAAAAAATTATACATCTAAATTAATAGATAAATATAGAACACTAATATACATTATCTTGATATTAAATATCAAACTGTCTAAATGATGCTGTCCTCAATCGTGAGTGACCACATTTATTTTCTTCTCTTCTTTGTTCATTTTCTTTGTTTTGTTTTGTTTGTTCGTTTCGTTTTCTTCTTATTAGTATCTTTTTTCCTTTTCTGTAGTTCTGCCTTTTGTTGAAAAGGATAGGCAAAATAAGCCATGAGGCTTCAGCCTATACCTTTTTGGTCACACCTGTGTGTATACATATACAGTGTGTATATGCAAACATCTTTAATTGACCAAAACAAACTAAACTAAAACTAAACTAAACCTGCCCCAGTTCCAGTCCCGGCCACACATGGACCACTGCTGGTCTGACTGGGGTCCGTGAGTCCAGGTCACTGGTCAGTGATCGCTGAACACTGGCAGGTGGAATGTTTGCTGCTGACATCCACATAAATAAACAGTCTGAATAAACAGCGGTTGTTGCTGGCTCTGCACAGACACAGGAAGTCCAGTCCACACTGCACCACAGGGACGTGTGAGGACACGTCTGCTCGGTGGAGACATGCAGAGACGTCCTCACACAGCACCAGAGACGTCTGCACTTCAGACGTGTTCAGATCCAACAGGGTGCAGATTCATCCCCAGAGACCCCCGTCCTCCTGACCCGTCCACGCAGTTCACAAACATCCTGACCAATCCCCCGAGAGCTCCACATCCCTGCTGAGATGCCACGTCCAAACCCGTCCCCACATTCTCACGTATCCTAGCCAACACATCCGGACGACCTGCACCCCTTGGTGTTCAGCTAGAGGCACTCCCATACCGGTCTTTTTCTTTCCCATACAGGTTCTGTTATTTTTAATGTTTATTTCTTTAGATGTAAATATAAATGTACTTTATTTATATAGCCCTTTACAGCCACCTCTAGGTGAGCCAAAGTTCTTCACAGAATAAAACATACAGAAATACAACATACAATCATAAGACAGAGCAAAAAATAAATAGAATAAAAGAAAAAGAGTAAAACGTGTCACCACAATACTGGGTATTAAAAGCCATTCTAAATAAATTCAATTCAATTTTATTTATATAGTGTCTAATACAACAAAAGTTGTCTCCAGACGCTTTCCAGAGACCCGGAACATGAACATAAACCCCCGAGCAATTATTACATAAACAATGGCAGGTAAAAACTCCCCTAGTGGGAGAAAAACCTTAAGCCAAACAGTGGCAAGAAAAACTCCCCTTTAGGAGGAAGAAACCTGGACCAGGACCTGGATCATAAGGGGGTAGAAACCTGGACCAGGACCTGGATCATAAGGGGGGACCCTCCTGCCGAGGGCCAGACTGGGGGTCGGGGACGTCAGCAACACAGCAGGCAGGTGGAAGCAACAACGGGATGACCGGGGGTAGGGACCGCAGGCAGGTGGAAGCAGCAACGGGATGACCGGGGGCGGGGACAGCAGGCAGGTGGAAGCAGCAGCGGGATGACCGGGGGTGGGGACCACAGGCCAGCACGCAGCTCCCGAAGCTCCGGCCCAATCAGCAAGCCCCAGGTTAGGTTCAGGGTCGGAGAAAGGTTTTAGAAGGGGCAGGGCCAGGGAGAGGAGTCTTGACGGACAAATCTCTCCCCCGCCTGACCGGGCCGTTACCCTGCCCCTCTCACTCCCACACTGCAGGTTCAGGTGTTGTGCCTCCTTAACCCAGATTGGAAGTTGGTTCCATAGTAGTGGTGCCTGATAGCAGAACGCCACCCTCCAAATCTACATTTAGATACTCTAGGAACTATGAGTAAACCTCCACTCCGAGAACGGAGAGCTCTGCCAGGAACATAAGGCACTATCAGGTCTTGCAAATAATGCAGAGCTAAGCCATTTTAGGGCTTTATATGCAAGTAATCAAATTTTAAATTGGATTCTGAATTTTACGGGTAGCCAATGGAACAACGCTAACACTGGAGAGACGTGGTCTCTCCTGCTGATTCCTGTCAGTACTCTGCTGCTGCATTTTGGATCAGCTGGAGCCTATTCAGCAAATTACTTGGAATTTACAATATATATATAAATATATATAATATATATAATATAATAAATAGGTTTTAAGCCTTGATTTAAAAAGGCTCAGGTCAGAGATGCGTAAGATGCAGGGGAGCTTGTTCCGGGGGGAGGTCAGTTGAAAAGGCTCGGTCACCCCAGTACTTTCACTTTGACCTGGGCTCCTCCAACAACAGTTGGTTTGAGGATCTCAATGCCCTGCCAAGAGTGGGGAGAGGTCGTTTAAAAACAAACATTAAAAGTTTAAAATCAATTCTAAAATGGACAGGAAGCCAATGGTTTGAATAGAGGACCGGAGTAATGTGCTCACGTCTTTTAGTGTTAGTTAAAAGACGGGCAGCTGCATTCAGCACTAGTTGAAGGCTAATAGAGGACTTAGATGTGGGTAAACACCCCACCTGCGTTCAGGGCCCAGACTGGGTCTGTCTCCGTACAGTCATGTCAGGCCTGGGAACGCTGTCTTCTCTGTCCACATGTGGTGTGGCCGACTCGGCGTTGTCTGCGTTCTCCTGGGCAGTGAACAGGTCCACATCCCTGCCGGTGTCCTCATAGTCTGGGACGCAAGTCTATTAGGGACTGGGGTCTCTTACTGGGACTGGGACCTATTTTTATAAAAGAATAAGGATCAGACAGAATAAAGTTCTCCAGTCGCGCTGTTCCTGGTCGCAGCTTGGTGCAGTAGTTTCTATCCATCGTAGAGGAGCTTTTGACACATTTCTTTTAGTTTTTTAAAGTAGTCAACCATTGTGTTTATAAATAACTTTTTATCCTCATTGGATGCTGTCCTGCTTGAGGGATCATCTACTGAGAGTTCCTGCTGAAGGAAACATCTACTGAGAGTTTGGCTCTTTCAGAAGCTCTTTGGAGGAGCTGTCCGGTTCTGAAACCAAATCAGTCGATGCCAGGCAAATCGATCACCGATCACTATCAGCGCATTTTCACACACAGCACTGCCACCTAACGCACTAATTCCCTGCTGCCTGTGCGTTATGTGTGTTATAATGAAAAACTAAGATGATAAATATACTTCAATGACCCCTTTTCATGATGAAAACAAGACTGAAACCAAATAAGAAGTAGTCTTGGTAAGAGAATAATGAGGAAATGTATTGTTTTTATTAAATGTGAAAGTTGGACGAAAGGACAAATTAACTTAATGATCATTCAGCATATAGGACCACATTGTATCCTCGTGACTAGTAAAACAGAATCCTTCACCTAAAAAAAATATTCTGAAGTTTATTTAGCTGCTTGACCGTTTTCACTATTAAGCAGAATCTTGCATTCATCAACGTTGTATTTGCGGATGTTTGGAGACACATAGCGGGTGTGGAGACCAGTGTTGGGACTAACGTTATTTAGTAACGCGTTACAGTAACACAGTTAGTTTTGCGGTAACTAATACTCTAACGTATTACTTTTTAAATTCAGTAACGCAGTTACCACTACCAAACGGTGCGTTACTCCGTTATTTCTGGCTACAGTGAAGCTTTTTTTCCCCACACGCGGAGACCGGAGGAAACGTAGTGTGTGTGCGTTCAAAAACATGACGGTCATGAGCCAAGAGAAGGAGAGTTTCCCAAAGTGGAGATATTGTCATTACAGTAATCCCTGGTTTTTCGCAGGGGTTACGTTTCAAAAAGAACCTGTGATGAGTGAAATTATTTTTACAATTATTATAGAAGGCTTCAAATTGCGGAGATCAGCCCCGCCTCTCACGTATTCCACTGCTCTTCTGAGCCGCTACATCCCGACTCTGTAGCGTCTTTTTCTCCTAAAGCCGCGGTGCAGGAGTGTTTTTACCAGAGAAGAAACTAGTTATGGGTCATTGTTTTCGCTCTTTTTTCTTCTGGGCAAAAAGATTCTTATAAACCGACATGCCACCATGGATTATATCTGAGACTGTAATGAACGATTCATCAAAGGTCCCGTTCTTGAGCTGCTGCTGAAGCTCATTGGCCGTTCTCAGCTTGTTGCTAAGCAACCAACGTTATTGACACAGGAAGTGAAGAAGCGGGTTTAGAATGCAGAACACGATGCACAATGTAAATCCATACAGAACCTGCTGAAATGAAGGCTTGAGGGGATTTATGGGAGCATTTAAAATAATGTTTTTATTTAAAGTAACTAAAAAAGTTACTTTTCATAGTAACGCATTAATTTTTGGTCCAAGTAACTGATTTACTAATTGAGTTACTTTTTAATGTAACTAGTAACAGTAACTAGTTACTATTTTTCAGTAACTAGCACAACACTGGTGGAGACACGCAGCGCTGCTCCTCAATGCACTAATTCCCTGTCATCACACATATAGGTGCTCTCGGGCTCGGGCTCGGGCTCGGGCAGGAGGATCGGTGTCACAGCTGCCGCACTCCGTGACACCGACGCCTGCTCAGTCCGGTGCCGTCCCCCACCACCTCCAGGAAGCTCCCCACTGCGTAAAAACGCAGTGCAGCCAGTAACTGGACCTCCAGGCTCAGGGCCAAATTGCACCGGGTTTCCCTCCGGATATGTGGAGACACCAACGTGATGAGGCGTTGTATCTCAGCCCGTGGAAGCCGGTACCTCATCTGGACAGGCCGGTCTGACAGCACGTCCAGGGGATTGAAGTGCTGACGCACCAATGTGTCGCACACGGCGACACGGTTGATTTGCAACGAGAATATGCTGTATAGCAGCCATGGTATCTCACACATGTGATAAATGATAGTCATGATGATCGTTTTATTTGTGCGTAATGCATAAAGCATATACAGAAACGCACTTGTTATTCCTTATTTTTCTTTTTTTCCCCTTTGCTGTCACCAATGAATGCTAAACAATATAAATCTAAAGTATAAAATAGATCTAAATTTGTGCGGTGTGCATTGTTTTAATATCTCATTGCTTGGTGTGATATTAGTTTATTAGTTTATTAGGAATCCCCATTAGCTGGTACCATAGTAACCCACTAGTCTTCCTGGGGTCCACAAAGAACAACAACAAGAATATAAAACAGTCAATCACACCATCCACAATATATCATACATTTACGAATGATAAAATTTACAATTATAAAATATCTATTAAGACAAACTTTTGATTTGATATTGATATTGATATTGATTTGCCTGACGCGGCTGGATCTGTGAGTCTTTGTTCACTAAGATGGTTGTAAAGACTGGGTCAGCAGCATCTTTCATTTCCTTCTTAATGAAAGAGATACTTAAGCTAAGACTAACTCTGGGAAACGCATTTTTCTTTCACAGGCTCCTTAAGAAGGTTTGAAAGAAGCCTTTTGCTGTTAAGAGCTTCTTAACTGATCTGGGAAACCCGGCCAAGGTCAGTCCAATCGTGTCATTGACATTGGCCCTCAGGTGAGTGCAGAGACTGGTGTGGCCTTTGAACTCTAATTTTACTCTAGTCGCAACATTTTTCAAACAAATACATTGTTTAGATCATAGCATCACACATTGAGCCACATTCATCTTTTCCTGGCTAGCACCGTTGGCACACAGTTAGAGGTTCCTGGTTCGATTCCCAGCAGGAGTCTTTCTGTGTGGAGTTCACAAGTTCTCCCAGTGTTGGTGAGGAGTTTCTCCAGGTTCTGGCAGGTCAGGGAACAACCGGTGGATGGGTCTACATTGCCTATACAAGCAAGTGTGAGTGTGAGGTAGTTTGTCTGTAGGTGGCCTGTGATGGACTGGTGACCTGTCCAGGTGCACTCCTGGCTTTCACCTGGAGAGATCTGGGAGAGACTCCAGCAGACCCCTGGGATTCTGAACAAGAACAAGCAGGAGCAGATACTAAACGGATGGACATAAGACAAAAGGTGATATATTTAATGAAACTAACAAAAATCGCTGCTGAGCAGGATACAAAAAAACCAGTGCTCAAACAAGAACCAAAAACCTGAACGTGGAAACACGGAGGGAGGAAAACAGTACGGACCAACAGGGAGCAATGGAAAAACAAGACCAGATATACACAAGGGTAAACGAGACACAGGTGCAGACAATCAGGGCAGATGGGTAACAGGAAGGTCATACCAGAACTTAAACACAAAGACACGGGTTTCAAAATAAAACAGGAAGTGTCTAACCCTGACACTGTTAACCTTGCAAAATGAACTTTTTCAAACTATTTTTAAATATAAAATTATGTTGCCTTTAAAATGAAAACTATGGTGTGGAGAATAATAAATTATCTTTCTTGTTACTTTATAACTTTTTTTTGTCTGTAATAATCACAGTACGTAGTTCTACAGAATTTACCAAATCCAGTCACTTACCCTGTCCTGTGTAAACGGTTAGATTCCTCCTGCTGTAATGTGTTATTTTCACCAGAAGATGGCGACAATGAACAATACAATGGAACTATATCTCCTTGTACGTTATCTGACAAAGATTGTCTATTTTATGAAATATGAGTCACTCTTGGGGATTGGTTTGTCAAAAAAGAGGTTTGAGTTTAGCTTTGGGTTGTATTTTGTTAAGAAATTTTATTTGCAAAATCTCTATTATAATTACAATTTCTTAAGTAAATATTCAGATTAGTTCAGCTGGATTTTTTAGAAATATCTTATAATTTTTTTTTAACTGAATTTAACTTCATGGAATTTGTTACTTATTATCTATTACATTATTTATACTTATATCATTAATATCATTATTACATAATATATTTTATTTTATACATTTTATTCAAATATTTTAATTCATTTATTTTCGTTACTTTGTGGGAGGTTACTTATCGTTCATATTAATATTTTTAAGGAACTCATTAAAAGAAAGAAAACAACAATGTACCTCGATTTTAAATGTTTTTAAATGATTTTCCATCCCCCCAAAACTCTACAAAGGTAGAAAACCATTAGGGAGCATTTTTTGGCAAAGCAGCAGAGGCTTGGTCGTCTTGACGTCATCACCTGGCGGAGCCGCCATGTTGGAAGCTACCTGAGCTGCTCTTCGGACTGCTGAGCACTGTGTACAGACGAGCTCCCTCTTCGTTGTGTCTTAGCCTACCGGTACTTGTAATCGTTACTTTCCGTTATTCTGTAACCATGGTAACCCGTTGCTGTGTTGTAGCTGCAGCAGCTCCACATAACAGACGTGGGGAAAAGATCGCTAATGGTTTAACCTTTCACCGCTTTCCTGCTCGGAGGCAGAACCACGGACACCAAGTATCTGAGATAACAGAGTGAAAGAGGGAAAGAGTCGTCGGCTCGCTTGGATCGCGGCTGTAACGACCAAACATAACCTTCCACAGTGAACCAGAAACAAACACTCACACAGACCGGGGTCGGATCATTCACATGGGTTTTATTCCCCACTTCTCCAGCTAAACGCAGTTGCTGGCCAGCTCTCTGTGGTGCGATTAACCCCAATCTGCAGATAAAACTAGTTTGTTGATGCAAAAATATTAACTCTATTTGTAGCTGCAGAGGAGAAAAATAATCCCACGAGGAAAACAAAAATATTGCTCACGCCTCGGAGTCTCTTCAGCATAATATAGCAGTCAAAAAAAAGAAAAGAAAAAAGTAAGAGTAATACAAAACATGTACTGTATGCTGTACTATTATACAAATTTATTGAAACACATGGCGAGTCAAACATTTACCAAAGCAGCTGCCAAACACTCCTAAACACGGTAGCCTAAGACGTGGGTTGTGCAGAACTGCGGCAGTAAGTTAAGGGATTTCATATGGATCCAGACCGTTGATAATCATTATTTTCTCCATATTCCAGTCTTTAGCTTCCTTGTTTAAAGGGGACCTATTATGAAAAACAGGTTTTTTCTTGTTTTAACATATATAAAGTGGTTTCCCCTCACCCTGCCAACACAGGGGAGACAAAATACCATGAATTTCTGCAAGGTCTCTGACCCCCGCCGGACAGAGTCCCCCAGTGTCACGTGTTTTTTTTTGAGCCGATTAGAATCTGCTCCCGTCGTGACGTCACGACGGGAGCAGATTTCCAGAGGTTCAGCCTCCGCTGCTGAAAGCACGCCCACAACCAGCTCTCTACGCTGCTGGAGCGGTCCTTTCATTGAGCCAGTCGGACGCGGCGCCGCGGCGCCGCGGATCCGGGTTAAATCATCCAGGTTCCCGGGTGGTTTGGGAGCTGGGTCCTCGGGGGTCTGTCCCAGGTCGGACCAGCTTCATCCTCCGAGATTTTCAGGCAAATCTGTCGGTTTGATCACCGGTAACCGACGATGCGCACAGGATGCGCTCCGGAGCCGATCTGTGCGTCCACCGTGGGGTTGCAGCGCCCGTCGCGCAGCATCCGCCGGGCAGATCCGGCTGAAATTCCACTGGTCGGTCCCCGGGAGTCCCTGCTACCAGTCCAGGCCGGTTCCTGCGGTCCCGGCCGGTCGGAACCGGTCAGATTCCCCCGTTAAAGCCGCGGTGATGCGCGCTGCTCCAGCAGCGCTGCTCCCGGGCGCCCGGCGTGGCTCCGGGGCCAGCGTTCAGCATCCGCCGGGTAGATCCGGCTTAAATAGTGCATAAATGTTATTTATATACAACTCATATTTTATTTTTTTAACAATAAAGTTTCCATTTGTGAAAATTCAGTGTTGTGATAATTTACAGGCTCGGGCTGCTCTGGCGGAGCGAGGTTTATGCTCCTCCCCTGCTACACGTCATTCAGGGAGCCAATCAGCACAGAGCCTCATTATCATACCCCCCCCTTCCCTAAAAATGAGGCGCAGAAAAAGAGGTTAGAAGCGGTAAAACTAGTGACAGGGCCCACAGGCTGGATTTATGATTTATGTAGAAAAAACAAGCTTTAGATTGTTTTTAAGACATTCAAGGCCTGTTTAAAATATACATTAAATGCCATAATAGGTCATCTTTAAGGTGTCCCGGTAAATTCCAGTTCCTTTCCAGCAGTCTAACATCTTTTTTTTGCGTTCCGTCTGTTCACTTGGTGCTACTCACTGCTGTTTGTTTACACCATGGATCTATAATATTAACTGGATGGGAAATTGAAAATGGCCGCCCATTCATTTCAATGCATTTTGCTCACCAGCGCATACGCCGAAAAAATCTCTGACTTCCGGGTTTACTTCCGCATACACAGGCCCATAGAGCATGCGCAGTTGAGTCACCTCCCATGATGCTCTGGGGCCTCCCATCATGCCCCGGGGCAATGACGCGAATATTAATATAATATGTATTCATATAATATCTTAATTAATGTATATTATTACATGTATAGCATTACATATATTATTAATGTATTAATATAATATAATTACATAATATATATTAATATAAAACATCCGTGGAATGCACGGACACGGCTGTGACGTCAGCCGTGACGTCACGCCCAGAAAGAGACTTTTCTTTGACTTTTCTGGCCGTTATAAAACATTTTTGACGGATATAAAGTCCATGACCTAAAAATATAGAATACAAAGATTAGTAATTGCCGGTGATTACAGCTGGAGGTTCCTGTGAACAGTTTTAGAGGCTTCTCTTTTACTATTGCGGTCTATGGGAAAAAAGCTTTCTGGGCCCCATGGGATTTTTTGTTGCAGTACCGCGGCTGGCCACTGGGAAAAATCGGCGTGCCTTCTGAGTGCGAGACCCGGGGGCTGGTTTACACTCACGAGGCTGCCAACATGGCCGCCGCGTCCCAGAATGCACCTTGGTGACCAAGCCCTATTGGCAGAACACTGACATCGTCCGTCCCCCGTAAACGCATCAGAGTGAGACATCTCCTCGGTGTCCTGCTCTCTGCGGTCTCCGCGGCTCGTCCCCGCGGCTCCATCAGACCCGCACAGAGCTGCAGCCGCGCGGACGCGCCCCGGCTTCCACAGCAACTTAGTTGGAAAGAGAGTGAAACAAGTGGAGAATCCGCCTCGGTGTTTCCAGCGGAGTCCTGCGGACCCGGGGACCGAGGACCGGGCTGTTCGGACTGACCGGTGAGCGCTCACAGCTGGAGCCAGAGCAGGGTTAGGGCTAGGGTTGTGACCGGGTGGAAGTGGAGACATCCCCGACCAGAGAGCGGTCTCCCCGGGGGGCCGACACCCCGACCCGGGGCTGCAGCAGCTGGTCGGCTCCGCGGGGACGAGGCTGGAGGGAGAACCTGTTGCTGATGTTCAAACTTGGCGACTGTGAAGTTATTTAGTCAATCCGTTATTATCTAATCACTAACCTTGCGCTCAGACAGATGTTTCCAGGTGAAACCCCAAATACCTCTTCAACTATTTCAGATTCACCAGACAAACGCTCTTAGTCCCGGGCTGCTTTTCTCTACAAAATTATTGCAAATGCGGTTCCTAAAACTGAGTGTTGGGCAGATACAGGACTGTCTCAGAAAATTAGAATATTGTGATTTTCTGTAATGCAATTAAAAAAACAAAAATGTCATACATTCTGGATTCATTACAAATCAACTGAAATATTGCAAGACTTTTATTATTTTAATATTGCTGATCATGGCTTACAGTTTAAGAAAACTCAAATATCCTATCTCAAAAAATTAGAATATTCTGGGAATCTTAATCTTAAACTGTGAAAAAATTAATCCAGAATGTATTTTTGTTTTTTTAATTGCATTACAGAAAATAAATAACTTTATCACAATATTCTAATTTTCTGAGACAGTCCTGTAGAATCTCTGACGACTTATTGCACTGTGTTATTTATGCATTATTTACAATAATGCCAAAAAGGGAAGGACATCAGCAGTGGTCTCAGACGTTGATATATGAAGTGTTACGAAACAACTTTCAAACACTGATTTAATTGTTTTTTATAAACAAATGAATGTTAAACGTGAAGCATCATGACGGTTGTGGACATCTTTAAATGAGCCACAGTATGAACCCGGGGTATATTGCTCGGCGCTCATGTTCTGGGTCTCTGGAAAGCTCCTGGAGACAACATTTGTTGTAATAGATGCTATAGAAATACAATTGAATTGAATTGAATTGGATTGAACCTCTGATGGCGTAACTGAATTGTACGGTGGCGAGAGACAGTTGATGACCTTGTGGAGTTATGGGGTTTTCTGCATCCATGTGAGCTGATCTTCGTCCAAGTCCAGGTAACAGTCCAACACGAGGTGAGGACGCGGGGACTGGTGCACATGTGGATGAAAACGCAACCGGTAAAGACACAACAACGGAGACCCTGCTCTCTGACTCGGGACATTTGTCTCCAGAATGTCTTGATGGTGTTGAGACTTCATCGTACCTGTACGGATTCATTTCAATTCAATTCAGTTTTATTTATATAGCGTCTATTACAACAGAAGTTGTCTCTAGGATCTTTCCAGAGACCCAGAAAATAAACATAAACCCCCGAGCAATTATTACATAAACAATGGCAGGTAAAAACTCCCCTAGTGGGAGAAAATCTTTAAGCCATATAGTGGCAAGAAAAACTCCCCTTTAGGAGGGAAGAAACCTGCTACTACTACTGATACTACTACTACTGCTAATACTGCTAATACTGCTACTACTGCTGGACCAGGACCTGGATCATAAGGGGGGACCCTCCTGCCGGAGTTCCTGCAGCAGCAGGAACCTCAACTAGATCTTCCAGGAACTCTGGACCCGAGCTCCTCAACCTTCAGGAGGAATTCTGGTCTCAGACCCACTTGTGGGACATCTCTATGGGGGGAAGGTCTGGACTGGACCACTCCAGAAGGTGGATTTTGTTGTCGCTGGTCGTCCACTTCCAGTAAGCGTAGGACACGGCACTGAACTGTCTCCATCCCGAGACGGTTTGTCCAACTGTGGACGGATGGATGAGGACCACTCAGAGGACTGTCCACCTGTGTCCAGCCGGGTCCTCTGCTCCGGACCGTGTGTCTCCAGACGTCTCCTGGTAGCGAGGCATGAGAGATGCCTCTCCTGAGCAGCAGACTTCAGCACCGCCGTTTCCTCCAGCTCAGGGGCCTCATTTATAAAGCTTGCTTGCGCACAAAACAGGGCTGAAAGATGCGCAAGCCACCTTCTACGCAAAGGTTGGGATTTAAAAAGAAAAAAAAACTAACCGAAAAATCTGCGTATCTCTACGCCAACCCAGACCCTCCCGTAGGAACTTACTTAAGATATGGGGAACTGGCGACGCAGGCGGTGAGGTGGTGAAATGAAGCCAGATTCATGTCATACTCTTAATGTCATCACATATCAGACTTATAATATAATAGCGCTGATCGTGTCCCTCTGTGTTTGAAGCCCAGCGTCAGTCAGGACTCTAGTGCTGCTGGAGCTGCAGCCGCGGTGAGTGGGCTTGCCACCCGTCCCTTGAATTACGGAATTGTTACGTAATTGGGAATTAAAATTTATATAAAAACAGTTTATTCCGTATTTCACAATCATCCCATGCACGTCTGTCACACACGCACACACTAGTTAAAGGAGCATGAGGCAGGATTGAGGCAGGATTTATGAAAAAAATCCGTATACATTTTAATTTTTCTAGTAATAATGTCAGATGAAGCGTTCCAAACCCAAAAGAATGATCCCTCTAGTGTATCTCTCCTTTGCCTTGAACAGGCTGTGTGCTGCAAAATGTGCTGCAATTCGGTCACGAATTTCCTGCGCTGGGCTGCGGATGTGACGTCACATGACGCTGCATGTGCGTTCTCCCCGTTCTCCCGTGCCGGCTTCACTGTTGGCTGCAGTACCCTCAACGGCCGTCTTGGTGAAGGGTGGCGCTAGAGAGTCTCATTTCTTAAAAGGAGCCTCAAGCTCCTTTAAGCCTAATTATGCCTGAGTAATGGTTCCGCGTTAAATCGACGCAGAGCCTACGCCTTAGGTTACGCGGCGACGCGCCCTGTACGGTGCACGTGGCTGCGTGACCTACGGCGTATGCTCTGCGTCGATTTAACGCGGAACCATAAATCAGCCTTGAGCAGCACTGAGGAGAGGAGGGGGAGTGGGGCTCCGTCCCGTCTTCGCACAGGGTGTTTTGATGATTTGTAATTACAGGCTGAGCCTACCGTTAGTTATTAAACTGTAAAAAAAAAAAAGGGGGGGGGGGGGGGGAACAAAAGCATGAGTTTGAAAAGTGGGGGGGACATGTCCCCCCTGTTCCCAGTGGAAATTGCGCCCTTGCGCCTCACAGCGTTTTATTTTCACTCGCTTTATTTTATACTATTTATATACTATTTCTACTTTTACTGTGACCACCAAATAATGTGGTTTTCCTGTCCTCCACCTCATCCTCAACATTTCGATCTAAGTCTCCGTGAAATTCAGTGTCACGGTGGCTCGACACGTCTCATTCATCCTGACGCCCAAACAGGCTGCAGGTGGCGCTGCGCATGCTCAGCAGGCTCATTCATATGCAAATACTACTTTGCATTGCCCATTTATGGTAAAAAGTGGGCGTGTACAGGGCGGGATATGAGGCAAATTCACCTGCGCAACCTTCCAGCTGGACTGTGATTTATAAAGCGAACATTGCGTGCAAGTGTGCGTGCACGCGTTTTTATAAATCCGGATTTCTTTTTGCGCCCGCCATTTTTTTTTTGGGTGTACGTGCACTTTTAGTATGAATTCTATGCACTCCTTTATAAATGAGGCCCCAGATCTTTTTCCACATCTGTCTTTAATGTTTTCTGCTCGTGAATCATCTCTGTAGATCGTTGAACTCCAAGCAGTTCACAAGTAGTTTTTTTTTATTTTTTTACATTTATTAAAACAAGTTCCTTGACAGAGAATTTCACGCAGTGTGTCAAACATATACAATGACCAAGTAGAGCAAATGAAATAAAGTAGAAATAAGTGGACACAGGGTAAGGGGAAGGGGAATCTTCCAAGTTTTAGGACTGTCACATTCAATCTGATCTATCCAATTGAGTGATCATCTTACATTCATTCAGTTAGGAGCTTTATGACAGGTGTCCACTTCTCTAAATACAACTTTTTTATTTTTTAATGAAATGCTTTCTTTTTTCTTGACAGAAACTGAGCTGAAGCAGTTGAAGAGCAGACCGGCAGCCGGCCCAGGGGCCACTGAGGGGTCACTGAGGGGTCACTGAGGGGCCACTGAGGGGTCACTGAGGGGCCACTGAGGGGTCACTGAGGGGTCACTGAGGGGCCACTGAGGGGCCACTGAGGGGCCACTGAGGGGTCGTGCCGCCAGCCTGACCTTTGACCTCTGAGACTGGTGTGGTCCTACTGGAGGATGTTCAGCGGTGAGAGGAAGCAACGCTCCAGCGGAGAGAGGCGGGACCCGAGACCTCTGGAGGGACAGTAGACGTCTGAGCTTCTGTTGGACGTTGTTTGTCCACGAGACATTTTTCCCCATCGAGACGACATCACATATAGCAGAAGATGTCAGGTGACAGCAGCTCCCCGCCCCCGCTGGCCCTGCAGAGGTCTGTCCCTGCCCCCTCCCAGCCCCCCGCCCCGGCCGCCGCGCCGCCGTCCCCCAGCCCCTCCGCCAGCGCCAGCGTCTGCGGCCGGCTGTCCGACGGCAGCCTGACGGCTCCCAGCCCCACCAACTCCCGGGGATCGCTGCACGGCGTCTCCTTCCTGCTCCAGATCGGACTCACCAGGGAGACGGTGACGCTGGACCCGGCAGACATGTCTCTGTCGGCCGTCCGGGAACTCGTCTGCTCCATCGTCGATCAGAAGGTAAAGTCACCGAGTCGTTTAAGGCCGCGTTTACACGGAGCAAAATCTGTGGTGTTTTCATGCGTTTTGGCCGATCGTTTACACGAAAACGAAGCTCAAAGTCTCCAAAAACCATCATTTCTGAAAACTCCGGCCAAAGTGGAGATTTGCAAAAACTTTGTGTCACAAGACACATCGCTTATTTGACTTCCCACACCGTCTCCATTACTGCTAGAACATCATCTCGTGGATTTGTCCCCAACGTTCATGAACTCTGTGTTGTGGCACAGATTTAAATTCAATTTAATTCAATTTCATTTATATAGCGTCTATTACAACAGAAGTTGTCTCTAGGATCTTTCCAGAGACCAGGGGCCTCATTTATAAAGCTTGCTTGCGCACAAAACAGGGCTTGAAAGATGCGCAAGCCACCTTCTACACAAAGGTTGGGATTTAAAAAGAAAAAACTAACCGAAAAATGTGCGTATCTTTATGCCAACCCTGACCCTCGCACAGGAACAGTCTGAAGATATGGGGAACTGGCGACGCAGACGGTGAGGTGGTGAAATAAAGCCAGATTCATGTCATACTGTTAATGTCATCACATATCAGACTTATAATAAAATAGCGCTGATCGTGTTCTCTGTGTTTGAAGCACAGCATCAGTCAGGACTCTGGTGCTGCTGCTGCAGCCGTGGTGCAGGACAATTTAGGACAATTTAGGCTTACGCGCGCCTAAGCCTAAATTATGGTTCCGCGTTAAAAAGACGCAGAGCCTACGCCGTAGGGTACGTGGCGACTCGCACCTACGCCGTAGGCTCTGCGTTGGTGTAACGCGGAACCATAAATCAGCCTTAAAGGTTTCACGCGCGCATATAAAACTCATTATATATATAAAAAAAATCTGTGTCCTTTTAGGGGCTCCGTACCTCTTGGCCTCCACCTTCAAATCACACCACTTCTTTTTTTTTCTGCACTATCTGTCCGTGGCACTCACAGCGTTTAGCGCAGCAACGACGTGCTGCCACTCACTCGCTTTATTTTTGTTAGTGATTAGTGCCACTACTGTGACCACCAAATAATGTGGTTTTCCTGCCTCCACCTCATCCACAACATCTCCACCCCAGTCTCCGTGAAATTTAATGGCACGGTGGCTCGACACATCTCATTCATCCTGACGCAGCAGAAACAGACTGCAGGAAGCCGCTGTGCATGCTCAGCAGGCTCATTCATATGCAAATACAATCATCCTGTAGTTTGCATTGACCATTTATGGTAGAAAGTGGGCGTGTAGAGGGCGGGGTATGAGGCGAATTCACCTGCGCAACCTTCCAGCTGGACTGTGATTTATAAAGAGAACATTGCGTGCAGATGTGTGCACACGGTTTTATACCCTGACCCCGACCCCAACCCCAACCCGAACCCCAACCATGACCCCGACCCTTACCCCAACCCGAACCCCAACCCTGACCCCGACCCCAACCCCGACCCCAACCCCAACCCTGACCCCGACCCCAACCCCAACCCTGACCCCAACCCCAACCCAAACCCTGACCCCGACCCTGACCCTGAAGTGCAGTGTTATGTCTCCATAAGAAGCTTGAGAGCACGCTGAACCGCCATCAGCGCCGCCGGTTCCTCCGGGACGATAACAAACATTCAGGTTGTTTCCAGACGGATGTTTGTAGGTGGAAACCGCCGCTTGTTTCCAGTCCTGTCGGCGTCTGTGAGCTTCCCGTCAGAGCTCATCTCCAAACATCTCCTCGTGCAAACATCCGGCCCATCGCTCGCTGTCTTCTGATTTTACCGCTTCCAGCGAACGCAGCACCTGCGTCTACAGCACTGCTGCACCGTGCAGCTGCACGCACACACGCACACGCACACACACTGCTCTGCAGATGTATGATCAGTGTGGTTCTCGCTGGAACGCTTGAGCTGAACTTCTGTCACATTTTGAACCCTTCATGTATTCATTGATCGTCTGATTGATTGATTGATTGATTGATTGATTGAAGGTGTGTGGCCTTACCCCGTCTCTGAAGGTTTTTCCAGGAGCGCTGCTGCGTCAGCTCCGTGAGACGTTTGACAGCCGTCTGTAGTTCTGCTCAGAAGTTCTCGTCTGCTCTTCGTGCTTAGAAACATCGTAAAATCACCTAATCATGGCGGTTCTTGGTGTCGGGCAGAAGAACCTTGGGTGAACAAAGACAGACGACCTTTTCATTTATTTAATGAAAACACGAAGTCAAAAATGGAAAAACTAAATCCAAGGAACCACCAGCGGCTGAAAGTTCACATTTATGGCAAATATCTGAAATCAGCTTAGTTTCATAAGTTTGAACCAGAACTTGAGTCTTTATGACATCATCAGGTCTTTGTGAGGGACCCTTCCAGTTCCTGGTCCTTCAGATCTGAGGGGGCTCCTGGTCCTTCAGATCTGAGGGGTTGGGTGGAGGACGGGGTTGGGTGGAGGACGGGGTTGGGTGGAGGACGGGGTTGGGTGGAGGAGGGGGTTGGGTGGAGGACGGGGTTGGGTGGAGGAGGGGGTTGGGTGGAGGACGGGGTTGGGTGGAGGACGGGGTTGGGTGGAGGACGGGGTTGGGTGGAGGAGGGGGTTGGGTGGAGGACGGGGTTGGGTGGAGGACGCGGTTGGGTGGAGGACGGGGTTGGGTGGAGGAGGGGGTTGGTTGGAGGACGGGGTTGGGTGGAGGACGGGGTTGGGTGGAGGACGGGGTTGGGTGGAGGACGGATAAAACAATAGGTCAAGCATTGCAGAGTGGATTGTGGTTGCTGAGGCTCCGCCTCCTGCACCACTGATGATGTCACCGCTGGGGGTCAGGAATGTGAAGATCACTGAGCAACATTGTTGACGTCTTTCCCTCTTGGCATTGTGTTAACACACATCTGAGCAGATGACAATTATCTCAGCGTGATGATCAATATCTCAGCATGATGATCAGCTTGTCAGCTGTGAAGATCAGCTCGTCGGAGCAATGATCAGCACCACCTGACTGACTCTTTCCCTCTAGAATCATGTGTAACATTCCTTGTTGTCCTGACATTGGCCGTTTTCGAATTCAGACACTACCGCACTATATGCTACATACTGCAAAGTATGCACTGAATACTGCCTACTGAATGAAGGATTCAGTACGCTGCTCCAGCAGACCGCTCACACAGCAGTGTGCTACAGTGTATCCCAGAATGCATCTCGCACCAAAACGTCAGCGAAAGATGAGATTTAAAAGCAGACTAGAGTGTTTCTCAATCCTGGTCCTCGTGTTCCCTGTCCTGCATGTTTTAGATGTTTCCCTGCACCAACACACCTGATTCTAATTAAAGGTCCTAATTAGCTGTCACCAAGGTCTGCACAACTCTGTTGATGACACACGTACTTTTATCACGGTGCGCTGAAGCAGGGAAACATCTAAAACATGCAGGAGGACCAGGATTGAGAAACACTGGACTAGAAGCTGTTGTAATTCCAGCTGTAGCGCTGTTAATATGCCACTTTATTACGTTTTAACATCTTTTAACATTCAGGCGTAAAAGTAAGGCGTAGAAATTTGATCCGATGTCTCGGGGATCAAAAGAGCCGCCGGTCCGGCCGCATCAGCAGCTCACGGCCGGAGAACAGACGCGATCGCTGGGTCAACCCACGGCCTCGTCCCGGGGAGAAACCTGAACTTGAAATGAACATATCAGTCTATTGAAGTTAATTTTATTTTATTTATCTTCTCCTCTCTGTCGAGTAGCTCTCTCTCCATCTTCTCCACCTTGTCCAAACCCTCTCTCTGCATCTATTTATTTCAGCTCCCGGACAAATTCTCTGTCAAAACACAGAAATGAAAGTTATTTCATGAAAATACAACGAACTACCGATATATAACGTTGTCATAACACTTAGTTCACTTTTATTTACGTAGCAAGCATGCTAAGATAACTAACAAAAACCTAACATACTATTAAAAACCCACAATTTTTAATCGTTGTCCTTACACTAAATTGAATTAAAAAGGTTATATATTAAAGTTACTTACATTTATATTCCTCCTTCTCCCTCTCCACGGTGTAACTAGTCCTTTCTGCCTTCACATCACATCACTGTCCGATTGCAGCTGTTTTCTCAATAAAGCTTTGAGAAAAAAAAGAAAAAAGCGCTGCCCGGCCGAGGCCGCATTGCATTCTGGGATATTGTAAGCGAGGTAGGCTGTCTGAAGCATGCTGCGGATTTTTTTCCAGATCAGTACAACATCCGGGTATTTTTCGCACACTGCAGATTTCCTTCTGTTCACATACAGCATACTACTTACTACACTTTGGCCAAATCAGTGTATACTTGTAGTACAGTATGCGAATTCGAAAACGGCCATTGTTTCTAACATTTTTTCAAACTGGCCTCAATCTGACCTCCACGCTTCACTTATGCTGTACCATATTCAAAAACATCAACTCATGCTGTACCCATATTCAAAAACATCAACTTCCAGATGTTCCTTTCCTCTTTCAGGTGTCGAGCAAACGAGAGCAGCACCATGTTTTCAGCAGATGTGAAGGTGGAAGTGACACGCTTCCCTTCAGGTTAACAACTAGCTGTGTGTTTGTTCAGATGAGTTCAGTACCAGAGCAGACCCCGCGGCGGGGGCTTCGGGGGCGGGGCTTCAGGGGGCGGGGCTTCAGGGGGCGCGGACCTGGAAACAGGTCCACGTTGTTGACATCATCACAGGAATTTTCTGTTTCCTCCTTTTGTGTTTGCATCATGGAGTTGTGCTGTTATGTCATTTGTCTGCTGCCGTTGGATCTGTGTGTGTGTGTGTGTGTGTGTGTGTGTGTGTGTGTGTGTGTGTGTGTGTGTGTGTGTGTGTGTGTGTGTGTGTGTGTGTGTGTGTGTGTGTGTGTGTGTGTGTGTGTGTGTGTGTGTGTGTGTGTGTGGGGAAGTTCCCTCCCCTCAGGGTCACCACACCAACCCCCTCCCCCAGTACATGCACACAGATGTCCCAGCACCGTCCTGGATCGTGGACTAAATCGATATGAAGCTTGCAGCTCTCTGGAGCAGAGGTCACTAACAGGCTGACCGCGGTCTGGGTCTGGGTCTGGGTCCGGGTCTGGGTCCGGGTCCAGACGCCGTCCTATCCAGACCCAGACTGTGGCAGGGTGGAGAGGTTGATGGAACACGCGCACCTGTGTCCCATCCACCTGAGTGGCTGCAGCTCTCCACCCTGCCTGCCTTTATAAGGCAGAGCTGGACAGCAGCAAAGGGGTCGGAGAAGCTGCGGCTGGCGTGAGGTGCTTGTGCACGGTGTGTTGGTGATCTGATCTAATAAAAAGGGTTCTGCACAAAGCTCCGTGTCTCTCCATCCTGTCGGTCGGGCCCCCGTGGCATTCACAGTGCTACACTGGCAGCCCAACGTGGGGCCTGACGGGCGGAGAGGCATGGAGCGGGCCCTGGACGCGCTCGCCCAGGCCATGGCGGACCTGGCCGCCCTGCGCCTGGACCAGGGCGGGCATCAGCTCGCTGTACTGGCGGCTTTGATGCCCGCGGAGCGACCTATCCCTGCGCCACGCCGGAGGGTCGCAGCAGCAGTGCGGGAGGAGCTGGCGGCGCCGCAGCTGAGAGGCCGGGAGGCAGAAGCTGCGGGCCGCCAAGCGACGGCTCCCGAGGCTGCGGGACCCGCGGAGCGACCCATCCCTGCACCCCGCCTGAGGTTCGCCGCGGCAGCGCTGGCGGCGCTGCAGCCGACCGGCCGTGAGGCAGCCGCTGTGGGCCGGCAGTCGCTGTGGGCCGCCAGGCGACGGCTCCTGGGACGGAGTCCGCGGCGGAGACGGAGGCGCAGCCGCCAGCGACGGCGGGTCCCGCGGAGACGGGGCCGGACCAGCGGCCAGAGCAGGGCGTCAAGGAGGAGGCGGTCCTGGAGGCGACCGGCAGCCCGAAAAAGTGTTTGCCTCCTTCCTGATTTCTTATTTTTCTCATTAAAAGTGCCAATTTGAAATGCCACTATGAGACAAAACACAAAGTTTCTCATCAAACATATCCACTGAAGTCTGAACTGAGGTCAGAAAATAAGCATTCTCAGATCCCAACATGAGCAATCAACCAGGATCCTCACCCGTTCACTCACGGCCCGACACCATGCTAATGAATGTTCCCTCAGCTTGGATTTTGGGTCGACACAAAAAGCCATTTACTGATGGGGAGGTTGTCGCGGAGTGCATGAGTGCAGCAGCAGACCACACTTGAGGAAAAACAAAAAGAAGAGCTCTGACAAAATTATGCAAATACCTATGTGGTCATCATCAACCACAGAGGAAGCAGAAATCTTAACCCAGCTGGATGGAGCTATCCATCAGGCTCCGTGCGCAGGCTGAGATGGAGACGAGTCCACTGATGTGTCTGACAATGCTCAGCTATCAGTTTATGGAAGGTTCTTCAGCAAAGACCTGCCAGGTGTTACTCCCCTTTAGAACAGCACAAGAGACATCTACATCGCAATCAAGGAGACGTGGAATAGAGCCAAATCAAGTAGTTTCAATACCACAGATGGAGCTCCTGCGATGATAGGAAGAGAGAAAGTAGCTGTAGCCAGGATGAAGAGGACAATCCCGACCTCATCTCTTATCACTGCATGATTCATCAGTCTGTCCTGGGCTCCACCCTGGCTAATGAGCATGCTGAGGTGACGAACACACTGATGAAAATGATCAGTTTCCTCAGGGCATCCTCTTCCTATCAGCATCGCTCGCTCAGGGAATTCCTGAGAGAAGTTGAGGCAAACGCTGACGATCTTTTCCTTCACAACAATGTGAGATGACTCAGTAAGGGCAGGGTGTTGGAGCGCTTTTGGTCCATCCAAAGGGAAGTAGCCACCTTCTTAGCAGAGCTGAGAAGTCAGAAGGCAACAACATTGTCTCTCTTTTTTTTAAAGATGAGAAAAAAATGGATACTGTGGGCTTTTTTGGTTGATATCACATTCCAGCTGAATGTGAAGCTACAGGACAATTCAGTGTGTGAACTGATGACAGCGTTCCGCTCCTTTCAGAGAAAACTTAAGTTTCTGGAGGAAGACCAGCAGGGAGACTGTGCCGACTTCCCAGTATTGCAGGGACAGGGACAGAGAGATGTGTCTCATTTTGTTGCTCACACACGTACAGGCGCGCTGTAAGTGTGACCTGCGTAAGGGTTCAGGGCTGTCCCATTCCTAAAGTTGTTAAGGGTTCAGGGCTGTCCCATTCCTAAAGTCGTTAAGGGTTCAGGGCTGTCCCATTCCTAAAGTCGTTAAGGGTTCAGGGCTGTCCCATTCCTAAAGTCGTTAAGGGTTCAGGGCTGTCCCATTCCTAAAGTCCTTAAGGGTTCAGGGCTGTCCCATTCCTAAAGTCCTTAAGGGTTCAGGGCTGTCCCATTCCTAAAGTCGTTAAGGGTTCAGGGCTGTCCCATTCCTAAAGTCGTTAAGGGTTCAGGGCTGTCCCATTCCTAAAGTCGTTAATGGTTCAGGGCTGTCCCATTCCTAAAGTCGTTAAGGGTTCAGGGCTGTCTCATTCCTAAAGTCGTTAAGGGTTCAGGGCTGTCCCATTCCTAAAGTCGTTCAGGGTTCAGGGCTGTCCCATTCCTAAAGTCGTTAAGGGTTCAGGGCTGTCCCATTCCTAAAGTCGTTAAGGGTTCAGGGCTGTCCCATTCCTGCTAAGACGTAAGGCGTAAGGCGTACAGAGCTCTGTAGCGCCGTCCAGAGGGGAGGAATTCCAATAGACTGTGTCCTGGGTGTGAGGGGTCTGCAGAGATGCTACCTGATGTCAGGGGCTTCTCAAAGAAAGTCCCACAGCACTTCAGGTGGGTAAATGCTGGGCCTCTCCAGCTGCAACTGATTGATCAGTTTAGCAGGCTCCAAACGGTCTCTGAGACAGCTGTCCCAGGTTTGAGGAAGGTGACCATGTGTGGGTCCACATACCGTGCAGCTGTGAGGCAGCTTTCTCCACAATGAACATAATTGAAACTAAATATCGTTCCAGGCTCACCGAAAAACACCTCCACATGTGTATGAGAACCTGACACCATCCAGCCCAGATCTAAAGTTCTGGCAGGAGAAGCTAGAGCTCAGTTCTCTCACTGAAAGGTGCAAAGTACAAGAGATAAATAAATACATTACAAATAAATTACAAAAATTAGTCTTTGGGTGATGGGGCAGGCTACTTGAATATACATACATATCTCCAGTAAAGCTCCAGTACCGCCCCAGTACAGCTCCAGTACAGCACCAGTACCTCCCCAGTACCACCCTAGTACAGCTTCAGTACCGCTCCAGTACCTCCCCAGTACCGTTGTTCAGACTTGTTAGAGCTCCTTGAGCCCCCCATGAGTCGTCTCATGACAGCAGCCCCCCAGGACTGCCCCAGTACCTCCCCAGTACCGCTCCAGTACCTCCCCAGTACCGTTGTTCAGACTTGTTAGAGCTCCTTGAGCCCCCCATGGGTCGTCTCATGACAGCAGCCCCCCAGGACCGCCCCAGTACCTCCCCAGTACCGCCCCAGTACTCCTTGAGCCCCCCATGAGTCGTCTCATGGGTCGTCTCATGACAGCAGCCCCCCAGGACTGCCCCAGTACCTCCCCAGTACCGCTCCAGTACGACCCCAGGACCGCCCCAGTACCTCCCCAGTACCGCTCCAGTACGACCCCAGGACCGCCCCAGTACCTCCCCAGTACCGCTCCAGTACGACCCCAGTACCTCTCCAGTACCTCCCCAGTACCGCTCCAGTACCTCCCCAGTACCGTTGTTCAGACTGGTTAGTGCTCCTTGAGCCCCCCATGGGTCGTCTCATGACAGCAGCCCCCCAGGACCGCCCCAGTACCTCCCCAATACCTCCTCAGTACCGCTCCAGTACGACCCCAGTACCGCTCCAGTACGACCCCAGTACCGCTCCAGTACCTCCCCAGTACCGATGTTCAGACTGGTTAGTTTCTTGAGCCCCCCATGGGTCATCTCATGACAGCAGCCCCCCAGGACCGAGGACGGACGAGCTCATGGTAGAAAACAAGCCAAGCACGTAAACAAAGAGGGATTAAAATCACATAATTCAAAACAGCATCTCTCTGTGTTACCATGGTGATGTGACGGACGCCTTCTCCGCTCTGCTGGTTTCCATGGTTACCAAGGCCAGGTGGTGGTTCAGGTGGAGACGTGAATAAGAGAGTTGTTTGATGAAGAGTCGACCCGCCTACAGAGCTTTTAAATGCTGCCTTGTTGTCAACGGTGAAGCTGATAACCACGTCGCTGATCTTTCTAATGGTTTAGGTTTTTGCTTCTGTGTTTTTGTGCACTGAAAGCCACCAAAAGTTAGTACCTCCTGTTTTAATCGTGTTCTTTTGTGTAAAAACATAATAAAAGAATCAGCTGTTTGTGGTGGGTTTTAGTTTGAGACCAATAGAACCTCAGATGTACTACAACGTATGACGTTTTTCACTGTTACAGTTTTCCTTTGATACAAATGAAGTCAAAAAGGAAATCCTAAGTACCCTCATGATTCAGCACCTTGTAGATCCTCCTTCAGCAGGAACCATCAGTAGATGGTGCAGCATCCTCTGCCGGTGGCGAAGAGCATCTCTGAATGCACAACACTGGAACCTGCAGCGTGGGAGTGAGAGGGGCAGGGTAACGGACCGGTCAGGCGGGGGGAGAGATTTGTCCGTCAAGGCTCCTCTCCCTGGCCCTGCCCCTTCTCAACCTTTCCCCGACCCTGCACCCCAAACTGGGACTTGCTGATTGGGCCAGAGCTTCGGGAGCTGCATGCTGGCCTGCGGTCCCCACCCCCGGTCATCCCGTTGCTGCTTCCACCTGCCTGCGGTCCCCACCCCCGGTCATCCCGTTGCTGCTTCCACCTGCCTGCTGTGCTGTTGCCGTCCCTGACCCCCAGTCTGGCCCTCGGCAGGAGGGTCCCCCCTTATGATCCTGGTCCTGGTCCAGGTTTCTTCCCTCCTAAAGGGGAGTTTTCCTTGCCACTGTTTGGCTTAAGGTTTTTCTCCCACTAGGGGAGTTTTTACCTGCCATTGTTTATATAATAATTGCTCTGGGGTTTATGTTTATGTTCTGGGTCTCTGGAAAGCATCTAGAGACAACTTTTGTTGTATTAGACGCTATATAAATAAAATTGAATTGAATTGAATTGAATCAGTAGATGTTTCCTTCAGCTGGAACTCTCAGTAGATGTTTCCTTCAGCAGGAACCATCAGTAGATGGTTCCTTCAGCAGGAACCATCAGTAGATGGTTCCTTCAGCAGGAACTCTCAGTACCTGTGTTTGTGGGTGAAACAGGCAGATGTGTCCTCAGACGGATGAACAGAGAACCTGAAGATCACACACTTACACTAGTGACGTTGTTCCCTGCGCACAGAGATTCCCCCACATTCTCAAGGACCGTCAGGACCGTGATTGTCAGACAGCTTCACAACTGCTCCGTCCATCTTGACTTCAGAGAGTCTGCACATCTAAGATGAACAAGTCTTTGACCTGAATGCAGTGATACTAGTCGTCCTGCTCATCGTGCATGAACGGGGGTCTGGTTATGATGAGTTCTGGTCTTTCCTGTTGACGTGCTTCCAGCTGTCTGACGCACGGCTGCTTTGCACACTTTGGGCCCGATTTACTAAGATCCTAAATAAAGAGTACTAAATTGCGTGTGCACTGAAAAAGTTTGCACGTGCTGTTGTCGTGTGTTTTGCGGGTGATCAACTAAGATTGCGTGCGCAATTGATAACAGGTGCAAACCGCAGTATTTAAATGAGGTGTTGCATGTCTTACGGTTTGCGCCATGGAGAGTCTGGATGGAAAGCAGGATAGTCGCAAGCGCAAAATGAAATTTGACGAGTTGGAGTTAGAGATATTAGTGGAAGAGGCAATTAACACATTCATGAACTACAGCAAAGAAATGTAAACATTACCAAAAGAAACGCAATATGGGAGAAAATCTGCGATAGAATAAATGCAGTAAGACAAAAAGAACGGCAGATGAGGTTAAAAGAAGGTGGCAAGATATAAGGCGAAGAACTAAAGAAAAAGTGGCCTTTAATAAAACTTGTGCAACCATTTTTAAAATAGCATGCAGCAGAATAAAGACTCTCTCTCTGCGTATTCTTTGATTTTGGCGATGTCGCCTCCTTGCCACAATAACAGCAGCCATCGGTGCGTAATGCTGGGCAGATTAGCACCTTCCTTTCGAACGTATTAAATACAGACGTAATCACAATCCCCGCAATAACTTTCAGGCTTGGTAAATCTCATTGCGTGTGGTAAATGAACCTATTTGCATTTTCCCCTCCCAGTATTTAGCGCTTTCTGGCGGCTACGCCCCATATTGATTATGGGGCAAAAGTACTAAATGAACAGCGTGTGCTATTTTGCTCATTTGAGAGGCGCAGTCCTCTTTGCACGCTGTTAGTAGATCAGCTGGCACTTTGGTTTGCGGGTGATGTCAAGTTTGCACACGTTTTTACGCACGCAAACCTTTAGTAAATCAGGCCCTTTGTCTTTTCAAACTGGTTCCATCTTCAGAAACGGGTCACAGGTCCTGGCTTCCAGGCTCGCCCGCTTCCTCATCGTGTGGACGTCAGCACTTTGAGCCGTGTGTTTCACAGAGACGCAGCTGTCCTTGACGGTGGTGCTGGATGTCCAAGGCCACAGAATGAACAGGTTTTATGTCTCCAGTTTACTGTCTCACCGTCTCCCTGTCTCCCTGTCTCTCGTCTCTGTTAATTGCAAGAGTTCTACTAAATGTTTCCCAAAACAGAATCACGCTGGTTCAGTGGCAATAAAAAAAACAAAAACAAATGAAATGCTAGAAACGCTTTAGTGTCTTAGTGAGGACTCTGGTCTCCTGGTCTCAGTGAGGTCGTGGACTCCCATAATGCCTCCTCGTATAGAGTAGAAGAGACAGAGTGAGGAGGTTTAATCCATCGTTTACGTCCTCTTATGAAAGATGCTCATCATCGGTGTCACCTCTCTAACTGCTTTAAAATCCCAGATTAACTTTAAAAACTCTCATTAGTGCAGAAAATCCTGAAATAACATGTCCTGCTGGAGCTTTCACCCTGGACGTAACGCACAGCTGCCGTCTGTCCTCCTGGTCTGTCCAAGATCTGAAGCCTGCCATGACATGAGCAGGTCCTGGTTCACCCCGGCCCTGAATGGGAGCAGAAGTTCAACCAAGATCAACCAAGATCAACCAAACATTTGACATTATACGTCATAAAGTGTGTTTCACCTCATATTTACTACCTGAACGTCTTACTCTGTAATTCCACTTGTTGTTCTTGATTGCTAAATTTGAGGGACTTGTGATCATGTCACTTTGTCAGAATTAAGTCATTTGTGGAGCTGTGAGGAGCAGGATGGATCTGATCAGGATGGATCTGATCAGGATGGATCTGATCAGGATGGATCTGATCAGGATGGATCTGATCAGGATGGATCAGGGTGGATCTGATCAGGATCTGATCCACCCTGATCAGACCCACTATGGGAGTTTTTACCTGCCATTGTTTATATAATAATTGCTCGGGGGTTTATGTTTATGTTTATGTTTATGTTCATGTTCATGTTCTGGATCTCTGGAAAGCGTCTAGAGATAACATCTGTTGTATTAGACGCTATATAAATAAAATTGAATTGAATTGAATTGAATCTGATCAGGGTGGATCTGATCAGGATGGATCTGATCAGGATGGATCTGATCAGGATGGATCTGATCAGGATGGATCTGATCAGGGTGAATCTGATCAGGATGGATCTGATCAGGGTGAATCTGATCAGGGTGGATCTGATCAGGATGGATCTGATCAGAATCTGATCAGGGTGGATCTGATCTGATCACGGGCCACGTGACAGTGGTCATTGCGTCAGTCTCAGCGTTTGCAGAGCATCATGTTTCCATGACAACCAATCCTGCTACTTGCTCACGTTGCTTTAATAGTTTGTGTTCCTTCAGAAACCTCTCAGAATTCACTGCTGCATTTGGTGTATTTTCTATTGTAATTCTAGTACACAACCCCCCCCCCCCTTTCATCACGGAACATTTAAATTGACTTAAATATGTCATGAAAGGATGGAGGTGAGGGTTTATAGAAGCTTCATCTTACTGTCGTCATGGTTACAGATTACAACGTCCAGGATCAACGTTGTTCATGCAGCACAGGGGAAGATTCATGTCTTTTAATTAGTTTTGTTTGGAAAGACACAACTCCAGATGTGCTCCAAACAACCTACCGCTAGATGTAGACCAAATGTAGACATCCTCATGGATCTTCTGGACGTTGAGTTGGCGGTTCAATTCATTCAGTTCTGTTTGGTTTATATATATATAAACTTTATTACAGGCTCTAGACCCAATAGCAAGACATACAACATAAAAAATAAAAAAAACAAATACATAAACACATACAAACATACTCTTATTCATGAGAGTCTTTAAAGGCAGCCATACCAATGTTTCCATAGATATGATTGATATCTGAACTGCACCTGGGGCTTGTGAGCTTCATTATAATACGGTTTTGTGAGTCATCAAGTCGAGACATAAACTTAAACATCAGGTTCCTCAAGAGAGCCTGTAAGGTGCTGAGTCATGAGTCACAGAAGAGTTTCCTAGCTCTGCTACTCCTGGGCTTTTTCAGCAGTTTCCTCACACAGTCGTTATATGCTACCTGAAGTTTGCGCAGGGTCTCCTTTTAGTAGCTGACCCATAATGGGGCTGCATACATACTTAGGGGTGCACTAACCATGAAACAAGCTCACTTTCACATCATCAGAACAGTAATGGAATTTCCTGACTAACATGTTTGCTTGGACATACAACATTCGTCTCTGCCTGTACACGTCAGCATCATCTTCCATCTTATCAGTGATTATGTGCCCAAGATATTTTGTACAGTGGGACACACAAAGGGATTGGCCTGACAGGTAAAACCTTGGAAAGTGCAGCATCTGATCCTCCTTGGTCCTACTTATCAATACAACACTCTTTTTGGCATTGTACTGTACATCAAACTCAACCCCGTACTGGGAGCATAAATCCAACAGCTGCTGGAACCCAACAGTGCTGGGGGACATGATGGCCAAATCGTCTGCGTACCTCAGATGGTTTAACAGGGTGTTCCCTATCAGACAACCAACATAGATACACAGATCTGTACTGTGCTTAGGCTTAAAACCATATTGATTTTCTGTGGTGTAAATGAACTCACTCAGTCTATCTAGTAGCATCTTTTCTAACCTTTGAAAGAATGCTGGCTAAGGCCATGGGTCTATAATTCTCCAAACTCCCTCATTCAGATTTGAGATTGAATAAATCGTTTCTGGATACCTGGAATCTGTAGTAAAAGTACCTCTGGTACCTGGAATCAGTAGTACATGTACCTCTGGTACCTGGAATCAGTAGTACATGTACCTCTGGTACCTGGAATCAGTAGTACATGTACCTCTGGTACCTGGAATCAGTAGTACAAGTACCTCTGGTACCTGGAATTCATAGTACAAGTACCTCTGGTACCTGGAATCAGTAGTAAAAGTACCTCTGGTACCTGGAATCAGTAGTACAAGTACCTCTGGTACCTGGAATCAGTAGTACAAGTACCTCTGATACCTGGAATCTGTAGTACAAGTACCTCTGGTACCTGGAATTCATAGTACAAGTACCTCTGATACCTGGAATCAGTAGTACAAGTACATCTGGTATCTGGAATTCATAGTACAAGTACCTCTGATACCTGGAATCAGTAGTACAAGTACCTCTGGTATCTGGAATTCATAGTACAAGTACCTCTGATACCTGGAATCAGTAGTACAAGTACCTCTGGTATCTGGAATTCATAGTACAAGTACCTCTTCTAGCTGGAATCAGTAGTACAAGTACCTCTGGTACCTGGAATCTGTAGTACAAGTACCTCTGGTACCTGGAATCAGTAGTACAAGTACATCTGGTACCTGGAATGCGTAAACTGCTGATGCAGCAGCTGAAAACTGCAGATGTCTGATTTCTGGTCCCTGGGAAACTGATGCTCAACAGCCATTGGCTCATCTGTGTCTGAAGGGCGGGGCTTAATGACAGGTCAGTCTGATCATTAATGAGATACACGGTGGATGAGCATTTTCAATAAAAACAATAATAGTTTGTGTTATCAGCTTGAGCACATCGTGTCCGTCTATTATCGTGACTTGGATTCAGATCAGAAGATGTTTTTTTGGAAGTTAAAGCAGAAAACCAGTTTATTCCAGAGTTCACACAGTTTTCCTTTCTGTTCTGTCACAGCTGTAAATAAAACCTCTCTTGGTGTAAGATGGACACATTTTTAATTCATGTAAAGCCCTGGAGATCCAGTTGAGCGTCAGCTAAGTGAAAGGATGAATGCGACCCCCCCCTCTCTGGCAGCCTTGATCCTCTCTGCGCTGCTTCCTGTTGTTTCCAGAGCGAGGTGACAAAGACGAGCGGATGCAGCCTAAAGAGACTCGCAGCTGTTCGCCTTCATATTTCCCATTAATGCATTTATGCAACGTCCCTGCAGGCTAATTGCACGCATTCGGCCGCAGGGCTGAAGAGTTTTATTGGGGCTGAAAGGCTCTCGGCTTTATGCAGCAGAAGGCAGCGGCTGTTTCATCTGTTTGTGCTCTTCATGTCGCCGCCGGTCCAGATGTTTTCAAGATGCATGAAAAAAACATGACCTGATAAACTGCTGTTTGACTGAGGACTGAAAAGATGCAGAGATTTCACGGCGGACTGTGGATTAAACTGCAGGAGACTGACCACGATTAACATTCAGACTGTTCTTGGTTTGCTGACCCATCAAGGTTCTTGAAACGGGATGAAACCAAAAGCCTCAGACATTTAAAAACGTTTTAAATGGGGAAGATAAAGACAAACATAGAGACACAACGTAAAGCTGTCCTCCGTGTCCCAGGATTCATCTCTCAAAAACAATCAACCAGGTGCTGCTAGTCGCCGTCGCTGACGAACTGATCGCCGCGTTGACGAACCCATCGCCATCGCTGATGAACCGATCACATCGCTGACGAACCGATCGCCATCGCTGACGAACCTATCGCCATCGCTGACGAACCGATCGCCATCGCTGACGAACCGATCGCCATCGCTGACGAACCGATCGCCATCGCTGACGAACCGATCGCCATCACTGGCGAACCGATCACAACGCTGACGAACCGATCGCCATCGCTGACGAACCGATCGCAACGCCGACGAACCGATCGCCATCGCTGACGAACCGATCGCAACGCTGACGAACCGATCGCCATCGCTGACGAACCGATCACAACGCTGACGAACCGATCGCCATCGCTGACGAACCGATCGCCATCGCTGACGAACCGATCGCCATTGCTGACGAACCGATCGCCATCGCTGACGAACCGATCACAACGCTGACGAACCGATCGCCATCGCTGACGAACCGATCGCAACGCTGACGAATCGATCACAACGCTGACGAATCGATCGCCATCGCTGACGAACCGATCGCCATCGCTGACGAACCGATCACAACGCTGACGAACCGATCGCCATCGCTGACGAACCGATCGCAACGCTGACGAATCGATCACAACGCTGACGAACCGATCACAACGCTGACGAACCGATCGCCATCGCTGACGAACCGATCGCAACGCTGACGAACCGATCGCAACGCTGACGAACCGATCGCCATCGCTGACGAACCGATCGCAACGCTGACGAACCGATCGCAACGCTGACGAACCGATCACAACGCTGACGAACCGATCACAACGCTGACGAACCGATCACAACGCTGACGAACCGATCTCCATCGCCGTTTCCATTTTTAAACGTACCTCTAATAAACGTCTAGTGCTGTAACACAAACGTTAACAAAACTACAAAAGTCAGTGTTGTGCAGGAAACTGCTGAAATCAGAGGATTTATTTCTTAATCATCCAGGTGTGTGTGTGTGTGTGTGTGTGTGTGTGTGTGTGTGTGTGTGTGTGTGTGTGTGTGTGTGTGTGTGTGTGTGTGTGTGTGTGTGTGTGTGTGTGTGTGTGTGTGTGTGTGTGTGTGTGTGTGTGTGTGTGTGTGTGTGTGTGTGTGTGTGTGTGTGTGTGTGTGGAGGTTAAACCTGGTTAATGGTGGATTAACCATAAAGACAGATGAGTGTATTAAACACACACTCCTGCACATTAACGGTTTTGTGAGTGTCTCTGCTCACCTCAGGAAATAAATCACCTGCTTTCTGGCTCTTACATGATTGGACAGAGTCTAAACGGGTTTTCTGTGATTGGACAGAGTCTAAACGGGTTTTCTGTGATTGGACAGAGTCTAAACGGGTTTTCTGTGATTGGACAGAGTCTAAACGGGTTTTCTGTCTTACCTCAGGCCTCCTCCAGTCTCTGTCTCTTTAAACTCCCTGCCTGTCATGGCTGCTGTTGAAAGGTATTGTGACATCATTTTTAACATGCTTTTAACACTATTAAAAGTCTTGGCCAACATCCCTCAAATGTGTCTAAAAGAGTGTAACAAGGAAAAACTTCACTCTAGTACTCTTTTCCTGGCTTTTTATTACAGTGTTTTTTTGCGCCGTGAAAAATGCTTCCTTTCCCCCTTTCCTGTCAATCATTGCTCCGCTCCTCCTCCAAACCTCCTCCTCCTCCAGCCATACGCTCACAGCGGCGCCGAGAGCGACAGGCGAAGCATGCACGGGAAAGCAGGAGGGCGAACCACAGCAAACAATCATAAAAATAAAGGCATGCAAGCAGCACTGTCCCCTTATCTTAAGTCCAGTCAGTGGCCGCGGGTCTTCTTAGCAGTTTTCCTCCGGTGATTAGAACAAAAGAGGCTCTAAACAGCTCCTTGTTAAGCCTCATTTATGGTTCCGCGTTAAATCGACGCAGAGCCTACGCCGTAGGGTTCAGCGTACGGTGCGCGTCGCCGCATAACCTTACGCCGTAGGCTCTGCGTCGGTGTAACGCGGAACCATAAATCAGCCTTTATGGTGCGCTGGAGAGGAGAGGAGACAGGGAGCTGGGTGGAGGGGGCGGTGATTTAGCGGATCGTTACGTAACGATCGGCCACCAAACCACATGCGCCGTTTTTGCACAGTTATGCGGAAAATCCCAGAAAGCACACAATACACTGAATGTTAAAAGTTTGTTGTTTTTTGGGTGTAATTGATGTCAAGACACCCAACAAAACACAAAAAATCAAGAAAAATGTGTTTTTCATGTCACAATCCCTTTAAGAGGGTTGAGCCAAAAGGTGAAACGGTGCTTAGCGACGGAGCTACGTTCCTCCCCTCACCTATGGAACTGTGGGTAGTGACTGAAAGAACCAGATGGAGGATGTAAGTGGCTGAGATGAGTTTCCTCTGCAGGGTGGACGGACTCTCGTAGAGATAGGAGTAGGACGAAGGTGTCAATTCAGCACCAAGTGTGCCGCGAGTCCAAATCTCTAACCGAGTTACCGTCATCTTTCTGGGTTCAGCTTTTGTTTTCAGTTCTAAAAGCTCCTCCTATTTCAAGCCTTCTCTCTCATTTGTGCTTTTTCTTTTTGTGGTTGCGAGTCAAATCAGCAGCGTGTCAGTCTACAGCGAGGAGGCAGGACATAGCCAAGGTCTAGTTGCTCATTGGCTACTGAATCAGCGCCTACTTTAGCAACGACATTGTCCTCTTAGCTCCACTTGCTGGTTCTCTGTAACCACAACAAGAGAGTCGTTGGCGCCCATCGTTGACACATTTAATATTTGAATCGTAACAATTTGCCATTAAAAGGTGAATTTGCAATGATGGTGGTCGGTCGATGCAGAGCTCCCTGAAGGGGCCCCGCCTCCACCTCTAAGGTGATGAGGGCGGGTCCATCCAGATGAAGTGATGCAGCTAACACAGAAGCTAATGTAGCTGACAGCAGCTCGGTCTGTCCTGCTGATAGGGATGGGAATCGAGAACCGGTTCTTGTTCAGAACCGGTTCCCAGTGTTTCAATTCCTTGGAATCGTTCGCCTTTTTCGCAAACGATTCCCTTATCGATTCCAGTGGGCACGAATGACGTCACCAAGCACGTTCGCGCAACGAGCGCATTCGCGCCCAACAGGAAAACGCGGGGACAAAGCGGCATAAACGCTCTAAAATTTGGTTACATTTTACCAAAAAGGATGACAACAGGGCGACAATACTTGCAATGTGGACATTTTAACAAAGGGGAGAAACTGTTAGGACTCGGCCGGCTGATGCGCTGGGAGCGCGGAGTCAGCCGGCGTGAAGGCTGATTTATGGTTCCGCGTTACACCAACGCAGAGCCTACGCCGTAGGGTACGTGGCAACACGCACCCTACACCGTACCCTACGCCGTACTCTACGCCGTACCCTACGCCGTAGGCTCTGCGTCGATTTAACGCGGAACCATAATTCATGCTTTAGAAGAGCTGCATGCTCGGCCACGTGGACGTGCCGGGCGCGCTGCGTCGGAGAGCGAAGCGCGCTCCTGACACAGCTGCAGCTTGTCAGCTCATCTATGGAGAAGTTAAAGAGCAGTCACAGCTAGCTTCTACCGCTAGCTTCTCCTTTCATCAAGGCAGGGAAGAGTATCAGGCCAGAATAGATGAATGTCACCAGCAGTGACTAAGTTTGTGGTGTTGAACATGTTACTGGACATTCTTGTGTAATTGCCATGAAACAGACAGGGACACCAGCAAAACTGAACCGGTCTGGTCCAGACTGGAACACCAGCAGAACTGAACCGGTCTGGTCCAGACTGGAACACCAGCAGAACTGAACCGGTCCTGCTGCTCCTTCGTTCCTAGGAGATACAAAACACGCTGACGTATAACAGATGTAAAAAAAAAAAGAAAAGAAAATGTGAAGGAGACGTGACGCAGCTGTAGACAATACATGTTTGTGTTGCACTGGAAGGTGTGTGTGTGTGTGTGTGTGTGTGTGTGTGTGTGTGTGTGTGTGTGTGTGTGTGTGTGTGTGTGTGTGTGTGTGTGTGGTGTGTGGTGTGTGTGTGTGTGTGTGTGTGTGTGTGTGTGTGTGTGTGTGTGTGTGGGGGGGGGGGTCCATCAGTGTTAGAGAGGAAGCTGTACAGGACGCTGAGAGCTCGTCCTCACCTCCTGAGAGAATAACAGCAGCCTCTCGTCTCCTGGACAGACCGTCCTCTTCTGTTTTCTCTGAGCGCTGTGAGAGCGGTGTGACGCGTCTGAGCTGATGAGCTCCTGCAGCTTCTGCCTCGTCTGCTTCCTGCTCCATCGCTGTCGCACGCTGGCGACATCCTGCTGAGGTGAAGCAGGAAGCTCCTTCAGGCTGCACAAGCTGCACCCTAACCCAGATAACTCCACCTAGCCCAGATAACTCCACCTAACCCAGATAACTCCACCTAGCCCAGATAACTCCACCTAGCCCAGATAACTCCACCTAGCCCAGATAACTCCACCTAACCCAGATAACTCCACAAAACCCAGATAACTCCACCTAGCCCAGATAACTCCACAAAACCCAGATAACTCCACCTAGCCCAGATAACTCCACCTAACCCAGATAACTCCACCTAACCCACATAACTCCACCTAGCCCAGATAACTCCACCTAGCCCAGATAACTCCACCTAGCCCAGATAACTCCACCTAGCCCAGATAACTCCACCTAGCCCACATAACTCCACCTAGCTCAGATAACTCCACCTAGCCCACATAACTCCACCTAGCCCAGATAACCCCACAAAAACCGGATAACCCCACCTAGCCCAGATAACCCTACATAACCCAGATAACCCAGATAAGGTTTTTCTCCCACTAGGGGAGTTTTTACCTGCCATTGTTTATGTAACAATTGCTCAGGGGTTTATGTTTATGTTCTGGGTCTCTGGAAAGCGTCTAGAGACAACTTTTGTTGTATTAGACGCTATATAAATAAAATTGAATTGAATTGAATTGAATAACCCTACATACCCTCAGATAACCCTACATTTTATTTTTTTATTTATTAAGTTTATTTATGTCAAGGACAATGTATAAAAGGACATTAGTCTCAGAGATGAGAAAAGATGCTTTGTACCGGATTTAGCTTACTAGCTACTTTCCATCTGTAGTCCCTGGGCAGGTTTATGGATAATAAAAGGTAAGAGCGTCAAATACAAAACAAATCAATCATATATACACATGTACGTACACACATCCACCCACACATCACTCACACATTCATGTACAAAACATATTACATAACAGAGGGAAATAAGAAAATACGTTGTAAAACAATTGTAAAACAGCTTAAATATAAAATGAATGTTGACATGTCTGATTCCTTAAAATCCACATTTTGACTGCAAAAGAAAAAACATTGAAGTGCAAAGTTTCAGGTAGGTTGAAAGATTGTTCCATGATTTGATGGCTTTAAAGGAGAAAGGATATTGTACAAAGGCAGAGCTGCTTCGGGATGTTACAATCTCCACTAGAGACAGACCTTGAGGCTCTGACAGTGAGTTCAGAGCGGAGTTTAACGTTTTTCAATGGGGGAGGAGCAGTATTATGAATTATTTTATACACTAAACGGACATCTGAGTACAACATTAAATTATCGAAGCTGAGCATTTTATATTAAGTATAGCACAGTGATGATACTGACGTGATTTTCTATCTAAGATTTTCAGGGCTTGTTTGTGAAGTGACCTGATGGGTCTTAAGACAGGTTTACTTGCCTGAGACCAACATGATATACAATAATGATAATAAGATAAAATCATGGCATTGAAATAAGTTTTAGAGGCTTCAACTGCTAATGAGTTCCTGATATTTCTAAAATTTAGTAAGTTATATTTCAATATGTGACTCATTTTTTTAATAGGGCTTTTGAATGTGAGAGTGGGATCTAATATCACACCCAGGTATTTGAACTCATTAACATTTTTTATGATTTGTCCATTGACATAAATATTTGGTAAAACCATTGTGGCAGGGTGGAGGCAGCCACTCAGCTAATTGGGCACACCTGTGCCCAATCAGCATCTCCACCCTGCCTGCCTTCATGAGGAGCAGCTGCACTCCAGCAAGAGGTCTGCTGGGAGGAAGCTGCTGAAGTTGCTGGCACGTGTGTCTGGGTGAAAGAGTGAATAAACCGTTTCCTGCACGAAACCCTGTGTCCTCTGTCCTGTCGGGTGACCCCAGTAGCACTAGCCTTGCTACAACCATATTTCTCTGCTTGTTTAAAAAATACATGGTCACTGTTTTATCAGTATTAAGAGTGAGATGAGAAGACTGAAGCCACTCTGTAACGTTTTCCATTGCCAATGACAACTTAGCGGCCACTTATTTGGGATCTTTCCCACTGGTATACAGGACCGTATCGTCCGCATACATCAGGGTGCCCACTCCATCACACACAGATGGAAGATCATTAACTTATGCACTGAACAACAACGGTCCTAAGATGGAACCATAACCCACATAACCCTACACAACCCTAGATAACCCTACATAACCCAGATAACCCCACATAACGCTACACAACCCTAGATAACTCCACCTAGCCCAGATAACCCTACATAACCCTAGATAACCCTACATAACCCAGATAACGCTACATAACCCTAGATAAACCTACATAACCCAGATAACCCCACATAACCCTACACAACCCTACATAACCCACATAACCCTACACAACCCTAGATAACCCTACACAACCCGTAGATAACCCTACACAACCCTAGATAACCCTACACAACCCTAGATAACCCTACACAACCCTAGATAACCCTACATAACCCAGATAACCCCACATAACGCTACATAACCCACATAACTCCACCTAGCCCAGATAACCCTACACAACCCTTGATAACCCACATAACCCTACACAACCCTCCCCCAGTGACTCCCCCAGTCTGGCCTTCGGCCTCCTTGGCTCCATGTCATTGACAGCTACAAATCAAGCCAGAAATCTTGGTGTAATTATTGACTCAGACCTGAACTTCAACAACCATCTAAAGTTTATCACCAAATCTGCCTATTACCACCTAAAAAACATTGCTAGAATTAAGGGTATTCTGTCTAAACAAGAAATGGAAAAACTTATTTATGCATTCATTTTCAGTAGGTTGGATTATTGCAATGGCATCTTTACAGGCCTTAACAAGAAATCAATCAGGCAGCTGCAGCTGATCCAGAACGCTGCCGCCAGAGTCCTTACAAACACCAGGAAACTGGACAGTACAGCAGGTAAGTTTAATTTAAGAGTACGCTTGAGTAAACAGTAATGTTTTTAACCCTGATTTAAAGGAGCTGACAGGATAGAGTTTAAAATCTTACTTAAAATCTTACAGCTGGTCTACAAAGCACTGAATGGTCTTGGACCAAAATACATGGTTGATCTGTTAGTTCCCTATGAAGCTCCCAGACCCCTTAGGTCTTCTGGATTTGGTTTGTTGTGTGTCCCAAGAACCAGAACCAAGCAAGGTGAGGCAGCGTTCAGTTATTCTGCTCCTCACCGGTGGAACAAACTTCCTGTAGACCTGAGGTCTGCTCCAACTGTCAGCTCCTTTAAATCAGGGTTAAAAACATTACTGTTTACTGAAGTGTACTCTTAAATTAAACCTGCTGTACTCTACTGCCCTTATTTTTATTTTTTTTAACAGCTTGTGCTTTTTATTATTTTACTTCTTTTCTTATTCTTACCTATTTGTTATTATGTCTTGCCGCTTTTAATGTCAATGTAAAGCACTTTGAATTACCTTGTGTTGAATTGTGCTATATAAATAAATTTGCCTGGCCTTGCCTTGCCTTATGATCCTGGTCCTGCTCAAGGTTTCTTCCCTCCTAAAGGGGAGTTTTTCCTTGCCACTGTTTGGCTTAAGGCTTTTCTCCCACTATGGGAGTTTTTACCTGCCATTGTTTATATAATAATTCCTCAGGGGTTTATGTTTATGTTTATGTTTATGTTTATGTTTATGTTTATGTTCTGGATCTCTGGAAAGCGTCTAAAGACAACATCTGTTGTATTAGACGCTGTATAAATAAAATTGAATTGAATTTAATTGAACCCTAGATAACCCTACATAACCCAGATAACCCCACATAACGCTACATAACCCAGATAACTCCACCTAGCCCAGATAACCCTACACAACCCTAGATAACCCTACACAACCCTAGATAACCCTACATAAACCAGATAACTCCACCTAGCCCACACAACCCAGATAACCCTACATAACTCACATAACATCACATAACCCCAGATAACCCCATATAACAAGATAGCCCTACATAACCCTGAATAACGCAGATAACCCACATAACCACTCATTACCCTGTATACCCCAGATAACCCTATATAACCAGATATCCCCACATATCCCTACATAACTCAGATAACCCTACATAAACCAGATAACCCCACACAACCCTACATAACCCACATAACTCCAGATAACCCTATATAACCAGATATCCCCACATATCCCTACATAACCCACACAAAGCTGCCCGTCGAGTCGACGATGGCTGCCTGCGAAACGTCCATGTTCCATGTTTTTTTTTTTTTTTTTTTCTCTCATTTCTTACAGGCACGCTCATGACTTAACATGCCAATGCGGCTTGTACATCTTCGGTCACAGTGACGACACTTGAATGCTCCTAGGGTCCCGTCAGCAGTGGCCTCCCTTTGCGCATGACGACGTGCACGTTTAAGTGCGTTGTTTTGCTGCCTCAGATCGTCCAACTTTTTAAGGCCAGCATTTGTGGTGTTGTTCCAGCTGGAACGCTCCAAAGCCTCGAGTTGCCATGTGTCTGGTGAGATGTCACATTGCTTAAGAGTGCTCTTTAGCGTATCTTTCCATCGTAGGAGTGGGCGACCGACAGATCTTTTTCCTTTAGCAAGCTCTCCAAAGAGTACTTGTTTCGGGAGTCGGTTTTCAGGCATACGAGCAATGTGCCTTGCCCTACATAACCCCAAATAACGCAGATAACCCACATAACTCCACATAACCACATCTTCCATCTGGAGATGGAAGATGGGTCAGAATGGTGCAGCACACCTTTTAACCAGCACACCCAAACAATGAGCACGTCTGCCCCATTTAAGCCTCCCTCCACTCGCTGTCCAAACATTTCAGGATTCATTTGTAAATTCTTTTATGTGCTTTTTAATCCCTGAATGGTCTTGCCCCATCATACCATAGATGATCTGTGACTGGACTTCAGGGACCGGTCTGCAGGTCGGTCTCATGCCCTTTGGCAGTCAGGAACGGCGTCCATGTGACCTTTGACCTCACGGCTCTGCTGCAGAGAAAGCCGTTTCAGCCTCGGGGCGTCGTGAGCGCTAGAACACTTCACGCCAGCTCGATAGTTGATCAGAGTTCAGTCTGGCCCAAAAACACGGTTCAGATGCACAAATGGATTTTCAGGGAACGAAAAGGGAACAAAGTGATCAGTGGATCAATGACAAGGTGAAAAATGTATAAGCGGGATAAACGGTCTCGGATTCACAGTGACTTCTTTATGACTGTTACAGAAACAAAACATATGAGCCGACTCTGTCAAGTCTCCGAAGGATGTCTGGATCATGGTTCTGAGCTGGTGACTTGTGTTTACAACTGTTTACAACTGTTGCTGTCCAGCCATCTTCAGAGGTGTACATTTACCCCAAATCAGACACATGTATATATAAAGAGAGGAGGTTGGTGGAGGGATGCTGGTCTGGACCTGGACACCCATCAGTCCCTGAGTGGACCATGAAGTCCTCTGGAGACCAGAGTCTTCTAGAGACAACTGTGGGGACATCTGGCTGAAACTGGTTCATGTGTTTGATGGGGATACTTTAGATTATCCACGTTTTATTTTTGGTTTCATCATTGTCGTTATATAATGGCTAACACACACACACACAAACACTACGGAAGAGTATCAGGGCCATGCAGGGAAAAATTATTTGAGAGGGAAAGATTTTTTTTTATTGTGCACTTCGAGAAAAAAGTCGAAATGTCGAGAAAAAATTTGAAATGTTGAGATTAATGTTGAAATACAATTTCAAGAATAAAGTCGAAATTTCATGAATACAATTTTTCTCAACATTTCGACTTTTTTCTTGAAATTGTACTTCAACGTTAATCTCGATATTTCAACTTTTTTCTCAAAGTGCATAATGAAAAAAAATCTTCCTCTTCTAGAATATTATAATATTCATTTTTCTCCTGCCTGGCCCTAATACTCTTCCGTACACACACAGATGGAGCTCCTGAGGATTCTCAGAACCAGTTTCTTCACGTCACGTGTTTGTCACGTTACAGAAGTTGCTCTGAGTTTGGGAATGAGAACATGAAGAACATGGCGCGTCCCCTCGCTGCACGCTTGTTGACGCAAATTTCAGCTTCTTGTTGTTTGTAACTTGTTGATTAATTAAAGTCTTGCGGTCACCTTCATCTTCATCTTCACTTAGTTAACTCTAGGTACTCTCAAGGGGATTAAAGAAAATGTTTAAGGTCCAGTCTGAAGCGACCAGGAGCCCGATGGAGGACTGGTCCGTGTGGGTAGAGTCCACCCAGGTGAGCCTCCCTCAGTTCTGCAGTAACGCTGGATCTTCTCTCCCCTCAGTTCCCCGAATGTGGCTTTTTTGGGATGTACGACAAGATCTTGCTCTTCCGTCACGACTTGAGCTCGGACAACATCCTGCAGCGCCTGACCTTGGCAGAGGAGATCAACGAGGGCGACCTGGTGGAGGTGGTGCTTTCTGGTAAGAACTGAGCTTGAGATGTTTGTTTTCAGGAGGCCAGCGCCGGCGCCGCCTCCATCCTTCCTGTTCCTCCGTGACACAGAGACCCCCAGGCCCAGTTGCTTTGGATTCAGCTGGTGAGAGAAGGCTGAAGACATCTCCGTGTGATGACGGGCTGCAGACAGCTCATTTGCCGTCCTCATCCACTCGAGCCCACATACACTCAGGAGGACGACCCTCACAGCTCCACGTGCTTTGTGTTAAAGTGGACCTATTATATAAAACACGTTTTTATCTTGCTTTAACATATATAAAGTGGTCTCCCCTCAGCCTGCCAACTCAGAAAACGAGGAAAGCAACCAAATTCTGCAGGGTCTGGTCAGCCCGCCCGGAGGATCCTTCCAGTGTCATGTGACTTCTACGAGCCGTTCAGATTTGCGCATTTTCGTTACGTAACCAAAATGCAAACCACACCTCAGTCGGCCTCGCTGCATGAAACCACGCCCACAACTAACTCCACCGGCCGGAGCGTCCACCATTGTTTGGAAGCGGTGAATCAGCAGACTTCAACAACGAGGGACAGTAAAAATTAGGTTTTGCATCGACACTTACCCTCATAAAAGGATCAGTTCCAACAGTACGGACCCGGCAACTGCACACGAGTCAGCGGTAAGTGGCGTTAATTTATGTTATTTATATTTGTCTACAAGTATGATCTTTGCATGGGCTAAGTATTTAGCTTAGCTCTGGTGTTACCCGTTAGGGAACACCGGAGCTCTATTAGTAATACATTTTTTTTCTGTTTATGGTTTCAGATCTTCCAAGCACCTGAAGCTTCAACGACACCTTCAGAAGACACACAGTCCTTCCTTGAGCCAGCAATAGTGCATACATGGTTTTTTTTTTTTAACAATAAAGTTGCCATTTGTGAACATTCAGTGTTGTGATTTCTTTATAGTTAACATGATTCATTTGTCTTGTAACATAAGAAATGAAATGATGAGGAATCAGAGTAAATAACTGTGGTGTACCTGTTTAGAATTCAATTAAATCTTCCTGTGTGAATTAGTGTGAAGACGAGGTGACCCGTTCCCTCTTCAGGGAACTAAAGGCTGATTTATGGTTCTGCGTTTCACCAACGCAGAGCCTACGGCGTTGGGTACGCGTCGATTTAACGCAGAACCGTAAATCAGGCTTTAAGATCTGTTTACAGCGTGTCATAACTGCATGCGAGCGTCCGACTATCGCGTCTAGCTGCGTGACATCGGACGCTCTCTGTCCACACTGAAACCGTTAAACTCTCTCTGTCCACACTGAAACCGTTAAACTCTCTCTGTCCACACTGAAACCGTTAAACTCTCTCTGTCCACACTGAAACCGTTAAACTCTCTCTGTCCACACTGAAACCGTTAAACTCTCTCTGTCCACACTGAAACCGTTAAACTCTCTCTGTCCACACTGAAACCGTTAAACTCTCTCTGTCCACACTGAAACCGTTAAACTCTCTCTGTCCACACTGAAACTGTTAAACTCTCTCTGTCCACACTGAAACTGTTCAACTCTCTCTGTCCACACTGAAACTGTTAAACTCTCTCTGTCCACACTGAAACTGTTAAACTCTCTCTGTCCACACTGAAACCGTTAAACTCTCTCTGTCCACACTGAAACCGTTAAACTCTCTCTGTCCACACTGAAACTGTTAAACTCTCTCTGTCCACACTGAAACTGTTAAACTCTCTCTGTCCACACTGAAACCGTTAAACTCTCTGTCCACACTGAAACCGTTAAACTCTCTGTCCACACTGAAACCGTTAAACTCGCGGCCAGTTAGGACAGTCCAATACAAAAATAATAAAGCAATGGAATTGATTTTGTTGCTGACGCTCCTTGCATGGGACACGCTTTAATAGTTTATGGAGCCGCTGCTCTTCAGCCCGTAGAGGTTTTGTTCCCTCCCCTGCTACACGTCATTCAGGCAGCCAATCAGCACAGAGCCTCATTATCATAGCCCCGCCCCCTCAGAATCACTCATAGAGAAGGAGGTTAGAAACGGTAAAACTAGAGACATGGCCCACAGGCTGAATTTCTAATTTCTGTAGAAAAAACTAACTTTTGATTGTTTTTAAGACATTCAAGGCCTGTTTAAAATATACATTAAATGCCATAATAGGTCTCCTTTAAATGAGAGCTAAAGAACGACATGGTAACAGAGACCACAATGAAACAATGGAAAAGGAGCAAGTGTCCCGTGTGTGGTCACATGTCCTGTCTCCGGAGTCCAAACAGACTGAACCAGCTCCTCAGGTCAGACGGAGCTAAAGACTCCAGTCTCTGCAAAGTTAAATTGACCACAGAACCTTGAACGTCTTCACTTCACCGACCTGAGACCGTGAAACAGTTCATGAATCACAATCTTTTAATTGAAGCAGAGTTTTCCCGTCACTGTTAACTCCACTTGGCTCTCACCTGGACCGGACACCCTGCTACGTGTTTGTCGCGGCCTTACGAGCAGGTTTATAAAGGTTCTGAAGTTTGATTGACAGGCGTTTGTGAACCTGGAGGAGTTATCTTCAGTTGATTAAGGAAAGCACATTCCAGTTTTTGCTAGATTTTGTGAATTAGATATTAAACCACACCCACTAATTTAACGGGCTTCTGACTTTGAAGCAGGTTCCTCACTCAGAATTGTTGAACCTTTTTGTTGATAAAATAATCCAGGTTTGGTTAAAATCAGATGAACCGTCTCAGGCTAGTTCGATTTACCTTGAGGGTTGTTTTTTTTTTTCAAATTGGCAGGAAGTCAGATCAGCTCGTCCGAGTTTTACGACGGTGAAAACTTTGTCCCGAGGTGTTTCAGACTAAAGGGCCATCCTTCATGGAGGAACGTTCACATGTAGAAATCTTAAAATAGATCTGGTTTAACTGGAAGTGAGGGTTCACAGACGCTTCATCTTACCGTCGTCATGGTGACAGATGATGACATCCAGGGAAGATTAAAGTGATTTTCTTTAGTAAGTTTAATTTGAAAACACATAACTTCAGATCTAAAAATCTGAAACTCAGGACACTAACAAAGTCTGTGTTTCTGCTTGTTGATCTGGACGGTAAGATGGCAGTAATACAAGTACCTCTGGTACCTGGAATCAGTAGTACAAGTACCTCTGGTACCCGGAATCAGTAGTACAAGTACCTCTGGTACCTGGAATCAGTAGTACAAGTACCTCTGATACCTGGAATCAGTAGTACAAGTACCTCTGGTACCCGGAATCAGTAGTACAAGTACCTCTGGTACCTGGAATCAGTAATACAAGTACCTCTGGTACCCGGAATCAGTAGTACAAGTATCTGTGGTACCTGGAATCAGTAGTACAAGTATCTGTGGTACCTGGAATCAGTAGTAAAAGTACCTCTGATACCTGGAATCAGTAGTACAAGTACCTCTGATACCTGGAATCAGTAGTACAAGTACCTCTGATACCTGGAATCAGTAGTACAAGTACCTCTGGTACCTGGAATCAGTAGTACAAGTATCTGTGGTAACTGGAATCAGTAGTACAAGTATCTGTGGTACCTGGAATCAGTAGTACAAGTATCTGTGGTACCTGGAATCAGTAATACAAGTACCTCTGGTACCTGGAATCAGTAGTACAAGTACCTCTGGTACCTGGAATCAGTAGTACAAGTACCTCTGGTACCTGGAATCAGTAGTACAATTACCTCTGGTACCTGGAATCAGTAGTACAAGTACTCCAGACACATAGATTTAAATAAACTCCATAAACAGATCAGAGTTCAGGATCTTCAGGTTTTTCTGCTGAAAACTGCAGAAGTCCCAGTTCTGGTCCCTGTGGAACTAATGCCCAACAGCCATTGGCTCATCTGTGTTTGAGGGGGCGGGGCTTACCCATGGGACAAGTCATAAAACGTATTATATTATTACGTTATTATAGCGCCACATGGAGGTGAATGCGACAGTTGTCTCTGCCATGTTGCCGGCTGGTGCGGTTAATGCAGGTGTTTAGTTTTATGTGCAGGTCTCAGGCTGGAGCAGCTCAGCAGCTGGATTCCCCTCGCTGGCGTTATTGTGCTCCTGATTCCTGTTGTTGATCTTCCCTCAGGCCAGATGCCGTTTCCTCTCACTCGCAGTCACACTGTTGTGTATCAGGATTGTCACTTCCTGTGTCACAGCAACAGGCTGGGCGGTAAATACACAAACTTATGAGATTGAGGAAGTGAACTTGAACATTTGAGCCAAACTGAACGTCTGAATGGCAGGAGACATGGAAACAGAACAGACTTCCCCTCTGTTCAGTGTGTTGTAGCTTCCGGTCTTTAAACGGCAGAGTTGTGCAGCTTGTTGAGCTGAGCGTTCACATGCAGAGCTGCAGCTGTAAGCTACACAGAGGATGAAACCACGGGGCGTAAACCGCGACCACTTCCTCCCCGTCATGCTGCTGCTACAGGGGCCTGCGGAGCTCAGCTGGTGTTTATCACCGCAGCGGCTCACGCGGCTTCTGCTGATGCTGGAGGATCCTCTGCACAGCATTCACCGCTACCGGACCGGGTTAGACGTGAACCGGCTCCGTCTGGTTACCTTCCTTTACTCCTGCCTTCTATTTCCTTATGTTCCACCTGAGCTTTAAATCCACCTGTACTGATCCGAGGCCGGCGTCACTCACAGAAGCATCAGACACGTCCATGCAGCACAGAGACCTAACTACACTTCTGCTCTCATCCCATAAAAAACCTTTATATTAAAACATACGACAGCAAGCAGCCGCGGGAGCACGTTTATAAAGATGTGGTTGTGGTTCGCCGCCGAAAACTGTCACCATGGCGACCAGCTGCTACTGCAAACACTAGCCCGTTAGCAGTTTAATGCTACCACTCCACAGATTGTAACTGCGTAAAATGATCACTCTGACACAAAAACAACGTCTCTCTCTATGGCCCAGCCCTGACCTTGGGGTCCCCCGGTGCTTCACCAGCAGAAATCAAGTAAAACTCTTAGTTTTCAGGTTGTCTGCTGAACACACAAACAACACAAATGAGGCGTTGCTCTGACTGCATGATACATGAGGGGACGAGGGTTTACACAGCCGGGAGCTTTTCCGTTTGGGGCTCTCAGCTCGGCATCCAGTCCTCCACCAGCAGCACACCCAGCTCCCAGTATCGACTACTGTAACTCCTTGTTGGTCGGCCTTCCCGCTGCTCAGTGAAACCTCTGCAGATTACCCAGAATGCAGCAGCACGTCTGGTCTTCAACCAACCCAAGAGAGTCACTCCACTGCTAATCTCCAGAGCTACTCTCCCTCTACCTTCACTCCTTCATCCAGAGCTACTCTCCCTCTACCTTCACTCCTTCATCCAGAGCTACTCTCCCTCTACCTTCACTCCTTCATCCAGAACTACTCTCCCTCTACCTTCACTCCTTCATCCAGAGCTACTCTCCCTCTACCTTCACTCCTTCATCCAGAGCTACTCTCCCTCTACCTTCACTCCTTCATCCAGAACTACTCTCCCTCTACCTTCACTCCTTCATCCAGAGCTACTCTCCCTCTACCTTCACTCCTTCATCCAGAGCTACTCTCCCTCTACCTTCACTCCTTCATCCAGAGCTACTCTCCCTCTACCTTCACTCCTTCATCCAGAGCTACTCTCCCTCTACCTTCACTCCTTCATCCAGAGCTACTCTCCCTCTACCTTCACTCCTTCGGGGGGTTTGGGGGAGTTTGGAAGAGCTTTGGGGCGTTTGGGGAGTTTGGGGGAGTTTTTGAGAAGCTTTGGGGAGTTTGGGGGAGTTTGGAAGGGCTTTGGGGAGTTTGGAAGAGCTTTGGGGAGTTTGGAAGAGCTTTGGGGAGTTCGGAGGAGTTTGGAAGAGCTTTGGGGAGTTTGGGGGAGTTTGGAAGAGCTTTGGGGAGTTTGGAGGAGTTTGGAAGAGCTTTGGGGAGTTTGGAGGAGTTTGGAAGGGCTTTGGGGAGTTTGGAAGAGCTTTGGGGAGTTTGGAAGAGCTTTGCGGAGTTTGGGGGAGTTTGGAAGAGCTTTGGGGAGTTTGGAGGAGTTTGGAAGAGCTTTGGGGAGTTTGGAGGAGTTTGGAAGGGCTTTGGGGAGTTTGGAAGAGCTTTGGGGAGTTTGGAGGAGTTTGGAAGAGCTTTGGGGAGTTTGGGGGAGTTTGGAAGAGCTTTGGGGAGTTTGGAAGAGCTTTGGGGAGTTTGGAAGAGCTTTGGGGAGTTTGGAAGAGCGTTGGGGAGTTTGGAGGAGTTTGGAAGAGCTTTGGGGAGTTTGGAGGAGTTTGGAAGGGCTTTGGGGAGTTTGGGGGACCTTTGGGGAGTTTGGGGGAGTTTGGAAGAGCTTTGGGGAGTTTGGAAGAGCTTTGGGGAGTTTGGGGGAGTTTGGAAGAGCTTTGGGGAGTTTGGAAGAGCTTTGGGGAGTTTGGAAGAGCTTTGGGGAGTTTGGGGGACCTTTGGGGGAGTTTGGGGGACCTTTGGGGAGTTTGGGGGAGTTTGGAAGAGCTTTGGGGAGTTTGGGGGAGTTTGGAAGAGCTTTGGGGAGTTTGGAAGAGCTTTGGGGAGTTTGTAAGAGCTTTGGGGAGTTTGGAAGAGCTTTGGGGAGTTTGGGGGAGTTTGGAAGAGCTTTGGGGAGTTTGGAAGAGCTTTGGGGAGTTTGGGGGACCTTTGGGGAGTTTGGAAGAGCTTTGGGGAGTTTGGAGGGAGCTTGGAAGAGCTTTGAGGAGTTTGGAAGAGCTTTGGGGAGTTTGGGGGAGTTTGGAAGAGCTTTGGGGAGTTTGGGGGAGTTTTGGGGAGTTTGGGGGAGTTTGGAAGAGCTTTGGGGAGTTTGGAGGAGTTTGGAAGAGCTTTGAGGAGTTTTGAAGAGCTTTGGGGAGTTTGGGGGAGTTTGGAAGAGCTTTGGGGAGTTTGGGGGAGTTTGGAAGAGCTTTGGGGAGTTTGGGGGAGTTTTGGGGAGTTTGGGGGAGTTTGGAAGAGCTTTGGGGAGTTTGGGGGGGTTTGGAAGAGCTTTGGGGAGTTTGGGGGACCTTTGGGGAGTTTGGAAGAGCTTTGGGGAGTTTGGGGGGAGCTTGGAAGAGCTTTGAGGAGTTTGGAAGAGCTTTGGGGAGTTTGGGGGAGTTTGGAAGAGCTTTGGGGAGTTTGGGGGAGTTTGGAAGAGCTTTGGGGAGTTTGGAGGAGTTTGGAAGAGCTTTGATGAGTTTTGAAGAGCTTTGGGGAGTTTGGGGGAGTTTGGAAGAGCTTTGGGGAGTTTGGGGGAGTTTGGAAGAGCTTTGGGGAGTTTGGGGGAGTTTGGGGGAGTTTGGAAGAGCTTTGGGGAGTTTGGGGGTGTTTGGAAGAGCTTTGGGGAGTTTTGGGGAGTTTGGGGGAGTTTGGAAGAGCTTTGGGGAGTTTGGAGGAGTTTGGAAGAGCTTTGAGGAGTTTGGAAGAGCTTTGGGGAGTTTGGGGGAGTTTGGAAGAGCTTTGGGGAGTTTGGGGGAGCTTGGAAGAGCTTTGGGGAGTTTGGAAGAGCTTTGGGGAGTTTGGAAGAGCTTTGGGGTGTTTGGAGGAGTTTGGAAGAGCTTTGGGGAGTTTGGGGGAGTTTGGAAGAGCTTTGGGGAGTTTGGAGGAGTTTGGAAGAGCTTTGGGGAGTTTGGAAGAGCTTTGGGGAGTTTGGGGGAGTTTGGAAGAGCTTTGGGGAGTTTGGGGGAGTTTGGAAGAGCTTTGGGGAGTTTGGGCGAGTTTGGAAGAGCTTTGGGGAGTTTGGAGGAGTTTGGAAGAGCTTTGGGGAGTTTGGAGGAGTTTGGGGGAGTTTGGAAGAGCTTTGGGGAGTTTGGAGGAGTTTGGAAGAGCTTTGGGGAGTTTGGGGAGTTTGGAAGAGCTTTGGGGAGTTTGGAGGAGTTTGGAAGAGCTTTGGGGAGTTTGGAGGAGTTTGGGGGAGTTTGGAAGAGCTTTGGGGAGTTTGGAGGAGTTTGGAAGAGCTTTGGGGAGTTTGGAGGAGTTTGGAAGAGCTTTGGGGAGTTTGGAGGAGTTTGGAAGAGCTTTGGGGAGTTTGGAAGAGCTTTGGGGAGTTTGGAGGAGTTTGGAAGAGCTTTGGAGGAGTTTGGAAGAGCTTTGAGGAGTTTGGAAGAGCTTTGGGGAGTTTGGAAGAGCTTTGAGGAGTTTGGAAGAGCTTTGGGGAGTTTGGAGGAGTTTGGAAGAGCTTTGGGGAGTTTGGAGGAGTTTGGAAGAGCTTTGGAGGAGTTTGGAAGAGCTTTGGGGAGTTTGGAAGAGCTTTGAGGAGTTTGGAAGAGCTTTGGGGAGTTTGGAGGAGTTTGGAAGAGCTTTGGGGTGTTTGCTGAGTTTTGAAAGAACTGGAAACGTGAAACATACTGAGTGAAACCCAGAGATCAGAAATAGCTGTTTTTCAGCTGATAAGAAGCAGTTTCGGTGACAGCTGGGATCTGAGTCAAATATGACTCCTCAGTCTTGTTTCGTGATTTCTTGGACTCTGTGCCAGAGTCTGTCATTTTTCTCTGTTCTTCCTCAGCTTCAGGATGGGAAGGTCGTCCTGTTTCTCATCTTCTGACGGTTCCTCTCTTTCAGCTCTTGCCACGCAGGAGGACTTCCAGATCCGGCCTCACACTCTCTATGTCCACTCCTACAAAGCTCCGGCCTTCTGTGACGACTGCGGCGAGATGCTGTGGGGTCTCGTCAGACAAGGACTCAAATGTGAAGGTGAGGGTAAAAGGTTTCTGTCAGACCTGCTGTCGTCATCCTCCTCATCGTCTTCATCGGTGCTCAGACTCACGCCAGCAGACCTAACAAATCACTAACGTGCAAGCTGAAAGCAAAGGGAGTGTGCAAGTTTGTTTACATAAAAACGCCACATCTGTCAGTGTTTGTCCTCTTGTTTGCTTTTATAACTTTGCTTTCAGACAATAATTTGGTCATGAGAATTGGATTGTCAGGATATGGGTATTAAAACAAGCTTCCTGTTAATTTAGCTTTATGGCAGGAAGTGATAAGTTCCGCCAGAGTTTTGGAGCTGACGCAGACTGGAGCTGGACGTCCAGATCTCTGCAGTCTTCTTAACATTTCAATGTGACATCACATTTGGTTTCATGAAGATTCGTCATCACTCAGGTTTGTGTTTGAACACGATTCCAGATCGAAACTGCAGACATTCAGCAGCAACCGGTCTTCACTGACTTCAGGTTTGGAGGTGTTTTTCTTGAGAGCCTCATCTTCACAGAATCCAGTTTACTGTAATCTCTGCTACATCCACAGGGAGGAACTGGATGAACCGCCGTGATGTCATCCAGGGGCCCCTTGGTACTCGTACTGGGCGCTGCAATGTTGTAAATGGGTGGAACAAACAGGCCTAGATACCAGCTGGAACCAGATGTCAATCACAGTTAGATGTTTTAGTTTAGCTTATGATGCTAATTCATATAACTTTGCATTCAATCAGATCAAATCTGTCCTCATGTCCTCATTTAAGGGGTCGCCACTGAGTAAACATCTGAACAAGGAATAACAGAGCCACTGAGATTAAACCAGGACTAGTAGAGATGAAACCAGGACTAGTTGAGATGAAACCAGGACTAGAGCTGAAACCAGGACTAGTAGAACTGAAACTAGGACTAGTTGAGATGAAACCAGGACTAGTAGAGATTAAACCAGGACTAGTTGAGATGAAACCAGCACTAGTGGAACTGAAACCAGGACTAGTTGAGATGAAACCAGGACTAGTAGAACTGAAACTAGGACTAGTTAGGATGAAACCAGGACTAGTTGAGATGAAACTAGGACTAGCTACAATGTTAAGATGAAACCAGCTAAAACCAGGACTAGTAGAACTGAAACCAGGACTAGTTGAGATGAAACCAGGACTAGTAGACTTGAAACCAGGACTAGTAGACTTGAAACCAGGACTAGTGGA